>NC_046362.1:22239077-22514440 GCF_011125445.2 Fundulus heteroclitus
ATTCAATAAAAAACTGCTAAACATCTATTTATTGGTAAATCTGTATTTACCAACATCTGTAGATTCTTTATCGCTTTTAGCCAGAGTTATTAAGACCCATTGCAGATCAGGAGCCGCAGGTTGCAGACCCGTCATATATTATCAGATTACTATTTTTTTTAGTCCCTAACATTTCTGATAAATAACACACTACCTTTATTTTTTGGAAGAATGGGCCTCATCGGCGGTTTTTGGGGTCGTGGTACATCTGTGTGTGGTGACAGAAGGGGGGATTAAATGTAGCAAAAGTATTGCTTTTGTGGCCTCAGCATTAATAGCCTCGTGAGACCATCCTGATCTCGCGAGCTTTCAAGGTTTCACTCGCAGATCAGTCTGGCTACTCTCCGTTAAAGAAAATTTGGAGCCGTTCACCAAACGAACGTCCAATCAGCGTTGGCTTTGAGGCGGGTTGAGGTGTGACGCAACGGGAAGCGCGACAGTTCAGTCTAAAGAACATGGCGGCTTCAGCCAATGAAACTAGCGTTAGCGTGGCTATCGAGCAAGTTTTATCGGCATTACAGAGTATTTCTTTGCTGAGCTAACGAGCCTTTACCTGCAGCAGCAAGAGTAGCTTGGCAGAGCGACGACGAATCTGATTGGCTTATTTGGCCCGTCTATCACCAACATAGGCCAATCAGCTACCAGTATTTTCGCCCCTTCCCAAAATTACTTCAACGGAAGGTTTCCAGATGGATATGCGGAGCAAATCTATCTGGCGGAGTCAGGTAACAGCATTAATGCATATAAATAAAATTAGCATAATGCTAAAGTAGCATGTTACTGCAACTTCTGCAATTCTGAATTATTAAAGAGAAGTCTATACATTCCACATTTTAAAAACACACACTTTTGCAGTGGAACATCCTTTGAGTGTTCTAAATTTATTTCCTAAAAAAATAAAGAAAATTGGCTCCATAATTTAATTTTAACAACCTTAAGTTTTATTTTTCAAGAAGAAAGAAGTAATGCATACAAGCAAGAGAACGTTTAATTATTAAAAAAAAGGCCTTTGTACTGTGGTAACATTTATTAATTGTAATAACAATAATAAAATATCTAAAACAGGGGTCCTCTACTGATGGTGGGAACATTACCACAAGAGGGCCACGTCACGTCTGAGGAGCATGCGAGTTGAAATGGAAGACACCAAAACTGTCCAAGTTAAGCATACTCAACCAGCCTGTAAAAATAAAATAAATCTATATTTAACCGGACTTTAACCACCGTGTCCTTGATCAGATATATCTGCTCATTTGTCAACAAGTGTGCTTAACTGAAGAGGAGGAACCAGAAATCCTACTGTGAGCGCTTCCAGGTATTAGCCAGTTGAAAAGTGAATTATTTCCAGTCCCAAGTAAGAACTCATTGTAAGGCACAGATCATCATCGATTGTCAGGAAACAAAATGTTAAATATCTCTGTCGGCCATTTCCTCCTGGTGTTTGCTTCCATGAATGAGCACGAAAACTCTCCTACGCTGTATTGCTTTCTTTTTATATACAAGTCTTGAACACATAATTAAACAAAAGTGAAAGGATCTCTAGTAACAAAAACACACACACACACACAAACACACATAAAACCAACAATAAAACTTGCATACTGAAGTTTTAAGTCCTTTGTCGCTTTTTCTCCTGCTCACTAAAGCAAACACCTCCACCGGGAGTGCGGGCTGGAGCAACTCAGCGGCGTGTTCGGGCTCCTCCGCTCGCCGTCAGTCTGACTTGTCCTTCTTTTTGCTGCCTCCTAGTGGAACTTTGTTGACTACAGCCGATCCGACGGCCGTCACGCCGCCAGCCACGGCGCACACGCCCCCCTTCACCAGCCCCACTCCCATTACAGGCACAGCAGCCACAGTGCACACAGCTGTCTTAGTGAGGTCCAGGCTCTTTCCGCCTATCCAAGCCACACCACCCACCGTCGCTCTCGTGGCTCCATACAACCCCCCAGCCAGCCTGCCGAACATGCCCGGTTGGGTCTGTGGGTGGTCCTTGTTGGTGTCTGGTTGAAAACAATCAACAACAACAAAAAATAATAATTGGGTTTATTGGTTTATCAACTTTACAGACTAACAAATGATTGTGCATACACTTCAATTCAAAGTAGCGAAGCCTGTATATTAAAACACACTCAGTGAACACAGAGTAAAATGTTTCAAGCATCTGCTTTGTTCATTTTCATGATAGCTAATTGAAAACTTTAAATTCTGCATCTCAGAAAATGTTATTATTGCAAAAGACCAATTAAAAAAGGTCTTTAAAACACAGGGAAGGCTACTGATGTGACGGTAGTTCACCAGACAGTCATTAATGCCCTGTACAGAGACGGTGAGCCACAGAAAGGCTTTGCTCTTTAGGCTGGCTGGTCCCAGTTCTTTAACTATGCATATTAATGGGAGATAAGTGGAATGGAAAAGGCCAGCGGAGAAAAGAACACAAGCAACAGGGATTCCCCCAGCCCTGAGGATTGTGAATCAAAGTCTATTCAAGACGTTTGGGGCGATTGTCATAGCCTGGACTGTGACTGGAGTCAGTGTTTTAAAAGCCACCACACCGGTCCAATGTGCAGTTTCCAACGTCTGTGATGATTCGGGGTGCCGTGCTGTCCTGCTGGTGTTAGTCCAGATTGTTTTCTCATGTCCAAAGTCGGCAGTTCGCGCTTCCCTGTGTGGACGAGCTCCGTGGAAACGCTGATTTCATTTGCAAGCAAGGTTAAGATCGGCCAAAAAAAATGGAGGTACTGCGCTGGATCGGACAGCAAACTCACCTGACCCAAATCCCACAGAGAACCGATAGAGTAGGAAGAAGAAGACGAGACACACCAGACCTGGCTGAAGGCCACTATTAAAGCAAGCTGGGCTGCCATGACACCTAAGTGGAGGCATGGGCTGATCTAACCTGACTCTCGCCAGCTGTATGTCGCTCCGCCTAGCTTCACTCCCATACAACTGGGACCTCTCCCATAGAGAGTGATTTCTCCAACCAATTTTATTGTCTAGCCAATCAGGACGCAGGGCTGGAGTTTCATAGATGTGACGTAGTGGAGAAGTGACCGTGACGTGAGACTGTTTTCATTCAGATAGCAATGGCGGCTCGTCGAAGAAGCAAGCGTTAACATTGATGCTGCTATTTCTTCCGTGTTGTCCAATCTACCTAATATTGTTTCATTAAAAGAACATCAGAGAACTGCTCTGAAGGCTTTTGTTGGTGGAAACCATGTTTTCGCCCTTCTCCCGACCGGATTTGGCAAGTTTTGTTTTCAGGGGCGCGCCCATGGCGGAGCGGTTAGCGCGAACCATATTAGGAGGCCTTTAGTCCTCAACGCGGTCGGCCCGGGATCGACTCCGACCCGCGGCGCTTTGCCGCCTGTCTTCCCCCCTCTTCCTGTCAGCTCACTGTCAATAAAACATGTGCCACTAGAGCCGCAAACACATAAAAAAAAAAAAAATGTTTTTCCTGCGTCACTCTCACAGCGTCACAGGTTAGCTTCGGTGTGAGTGGTTGAAATAGCACGTCGATAAAGATGACAGACAAGTGGCTTATCCAATCATATGCAAGGATTTTTGATAAGGCCCAGCCTTCAAAAAAGACAATTACTATGGAGAGGTCCCAGATGGATGAGTGGAGCTAGGCGGAGCGACATACAGCTGGCGAGACTCAGGTTAGGGCTGACCACCTGCAGCCCAAAATGCACTGAAGCACTGTGGGCACTGTCCTCTGACAATAAAATCATGACAAAGCAGATCCTATTTTAGGCACGTTTGGATGAACTCCATTGTTTCTATTTGCTAAATGCAAGAATGACGAGAGAAAGACCATTTTAGATAATTGCTTTCTTCAAAGTCAGCAGCTTCCACACTAAGATTGCTAAAAGCCTTTAAACAATTTGATGACCTCAGATCATGAGGTCATAGCTTGACGACTTAGTTCACAACACCTGTGGATGCATTTTAAGTCAGCACCTCAAATAAAAAGAAGCGAAGAGAATTGCGGACTTCCGTACGTCGGGTTCATCTGTGGAAACAATGTCCAGGTTCCTGAAGGTTCGCCGTTCGGCAGTTCAAACTTTTATCCGAATCGGATTTAACGGCCAAGTCTGAGCACGAGCAAGGGATTTCTCTTCGGTTCCACTTTTTTCTCAACAAAGACATCTTAAATATAAATATACAAGCAGGGAAATAAACATTCATCGTATATATGTGTATGTAAAGCTTAGTTTTGTTTAATGTCAGACAGCGAGGAGAAAAGGTTCTGAATCTTTTTCTACAGTGTAAGCAAACCTCTATGGACATGCTGCAACAGTGTGGGCTTTCAGTGGCAGAAAAGCTATATATATATATATATATATATATATATATATATATATATATATATATATATATATATATATATATATATATATATATATAATGCTCTGTCTTCTCTAACCCCCAGTCAGTCGAGGCAGATGACCGTTCACACTAAGCCTGGTTCTGCTGGAGGTTTTTCCTTCCCGTTAATGGGGAGTTTTTCTTTCCACTGTCGCTTCATGCTTGCTCAGTATGAGGGATTGCTGTAAAGCCATGGACAATGCAGACGACTCTCCCTGTGGCTCTACGCTTCTTCAGGAGGAGTGAATGCTGCTTGATGCAATCAACTGGGTTTCCTTAGATAGGAACTTTTTCTTTACCAATCTGTATGATCTGATTGAATTTGACTTTGGAAAGTGCCTTGAGATGACATGTTTCATGAATTGGCGCTATATAAATAAAATTGAATTGAATATGTCATTATGAATGCATAAGAGCAGTTCAGTGGCTTTGGGTGCTTCTAAAACCTGCATTCCTGCATTGTAATTTACAAGCAGCAAGCCTTGGCGTGGATTCAACCAACCCCAGCCTGATTATTTCCCCTTCATCAAACATTTCAAGGCCACTTTGAGTCCTAACGTCGACGCTGTCCTTGCCCGAGCGTCCTTTGAGGTGTTAAAGGGCATTAAGGACAGAGCTCACCTGTAGCTTCTGGATCCTCCGTGTGGCATGCAGGCATGTCCTCAGGCGCCTCCTGCTCGGCCTGACTCATCTGAGAACAAAAATAGAACCAAATTACTAAGGTGACTCAAGTAGTTACACGTACGCAGGGACGACGATTACAGCTGAAGGGATCCCAATTTTCTGCGACACGAACAGGTTTCGCTCTTAGAGGTGGCACAGATTCAGATCGCCAAAATAAGTCATTGCAAAAAGTAATTAAAGGGTTTAACGTATCGAGCCATAACGCAAACAATTACAAGTTATTCGTCATAGACCTGGGAGGTGCAACTGTTCTTGCAATGCAGGTATGGGAGGGGTTAAATAAAACGTACCTGCACGTAAAGAATATTTTTTTTTTTTTTACAAGAAGAAAACTTTCAGTAAAGCTCGCAGTCTTTCCAGGAATTGACAATCACCCCATGGTTTGGACGTTGTTTCTGAGATTTCCACGAAAAAAAAACAGACACCTCAGGATTTTGGCTTTGATTGTGTCGAACAAAAGATTACGGAGTGAATGGCACATTATGTGTTGCTTATTCGGAGTTTGTACCGATTTTGTCATTTTAATACAAGAACCTTGTAATTATATACGGACGCATAGCACAATAAGAGTCTGAATATGTTGCATTTATATGACCGTCTGCAGTGAAAAGCCTTCGCCAGAATACAGCGAATGTTACATGTAACAAAATCTTTAACATAAACTTCGGCTGAACGCCAGCTCGAGACATCAGGTAGTCGTAGAGAGCACACAATGTGTCAGAAAATAAAGGAGTGTGCTTTGGGCGTGCTGCTAATACCGAAAACAAGGCCGACCTGTTTACATTCTGGAACTAAGCAATAAAACGTGTTCAAAGAAAAGAGAGAGAGAAAAAAAAGGGGCATACTGGATGATTAAATTAACAAACTGACACGTAACCATTTTGTGTCAGTTTGGCTGGGATAAAATAAGTTAACTGACTGGAGTGATTGTGTTTAATTTGTGCATCTCAACAGGATTGCAAGCTTCTAACCATTTGCAAGTCTTTTTACTTTTACCACACGTAACTTAAGTGTTTAAGTTTAAAAAAAATGAGCAAACATGCTGAAAAATTCTTTAAAGACTACAAAAGTAGCAGAGGTCTATTATTATTATTATTATTATTGATTGATATTTTGCTCGAGCAGCATTTATTCAGCAAATGCTTGACAGTAAACGTTCAGAGAGGTGGTAAGGAAGCCCGGGTTGCCTCAGTATGCCTCCAGCCTGTCTGCGTAATTGGGTCTGGTGTAATTCATCTTCCTCCTCTCAGCACACCCTAGCTTTTCTGTGGGGTTTAGGTCATCCTGGCCAATCAAGCGCATCGACTAGATGGCCGTGCTGACTTTGGACATGATAAAACACGGTGACCTAACACGTTTTTACGCAGACTGACATTTTCTGAATTAATAATCCTTGTTTATTGTTGTCTTTATTTATTTTTTTAAATACTCTAACTTCCTGAGAAGCTGAATTCTGGCCTTTCATTACCCTTAAGAAAGAAAGAAAGATAGATAGATAGATAGATAGATAGATAGATAGATAGATAGATAGATAGATAGATAGATAGATAGATAGATATATTGTCATTTTGTATGCAAAGTGCGTACAGAACAAAATTTCGTTTGCATACAGCTTAAAAAAAATCAGTCTAGAAATCACTCTAAACATCACATTAGATTGCACTATTTTTCAGGATGCTAAGCCATAATCATTAGAAATAAACTCTTGACATGTGTCCATTCTATGTGTAAGGAATCTATATATTATACATTTTTTGAACTGATTAGTCATTTTCACTTAATGATTCTGAAGATAGTATTACTTTGGACAGCTTCTGTTATAACTATTACATGGGCAGAGCTCAGAAACACCATTAACAGATAATAAAAGCACTGTGATGATCACGCTGGTTCTGCCATCTGACCTCAGTTATAAGAAGACCTCAAGGGGATGTTTGTGTTTTTTTTAAGGGCCGCTCTGCGTGGATGGAGCAAACCTCATAACAAAAGCATAAATGGCTGATGAACGAGTAAAAGGGCTCAAGGGGAAACTTACTCGGTAAGAAATTAGCAGGCGAAATAACTGACGGATGTAACATCATCCTTTACGTGGATTTTAAAAACACAATTTTACGAGTTTAGCCCCCTCCCCGAAAGCAAACGAACATCAACTAAAGTATGCTAGCTGCCTGCATTTTTAACTTCTACTTCCAACTAACGTCCTCGTAAGAGTCGGATACGCTTCGTCTGAATGCTTTTAGGCACATCTAACCTCAAAATATACGACTTTAAAGGCGCGTTATCGCCCTGCGTGAAGCTGTTTTATCGCTGCTCGCGCTCTCAACGTTAAATAATATGGAGAATCTTCTAGCTCCTACGTCACGTCGCTCGGCGATTTTCAACGGTTTTTCCACGCGAACGTTCGACATAAAAAAAAGAAGCAACGTTTGCTTAGTAAGCCCAAACGGAAATAAACGTCAGCGTTCGCCGTGAAGCTGTGGTTATAACGTAAAAAAAAAATAATAGACATTATTCCGAGTGATAAAACAGCAACGCAGCACTGGTGGTAGTGAAGTTTTCATGGCTAACCTCAAACTGATCCCTAACGGTCCAAAATAACTCTTACCTTTCTGTAATGGTGGCAAGCAAATAAAAAAATAAATAAATTACATCCAGTGAGCTGGAAGTGTTATACTTTAAACACGAATAAAACGACGAATGCAATGATAAAAAACTATGTTCCAGTCCTAAATTTTGGAACAACGAAGGTGCTGCTGGGAGCTGGCTGCTGTTGACTGTTGTGTTTTTAGGAGGAGGTCCTCGATCTCCACCCACAAAGCACACATACGCAGAGGTAGAGTCTGCAAACTGCAGCTCTTTTTAGCTGCTGCACTTCACAAACATGAAATGATAAAATGTAAATAAAAATATCTTGTTAAAATTGATTTATATAAAAAAAAAAACGAGACAATTTTTTATTATTGTTTGGGGGTCGCGTATGAGAAGATTTAACGTCTATAATCCCCGCCCCCAGTTTTTACCCAACCTGTCACTCGTTGTTGGCGGGGGGGGGGGGAGTACAAAATAAGCCATTCAAATGATCCGATTCATTCATGCATTAAGCAAGCTGATCAAAATACAGCAGGACTGCCTCTTCCTTGGGGAGGAAGTGACGACCAAGCTGTTTTTGTGACCTTAAAACAAAGATGGTCTCCTACAAGCAGATGGGTCCTTGTGGATAATAATGTCACTATGACAGGATCGGATGGTATAGTTGTATCAGTACGGTCAAGTTAATTAACAGTCCCTGCTGCTTGAGATCTATGACAATACGTGTCTAAATGTGCCTGTTTAAAATCAGAGATCTATATTTGGTCCAGAACAAATTATTGTAATTCAGAAATGGAGTCTTGTCTATGGGTTACCTGGATGATAAGAGGATTATTATAGCTGTTCAGCTGTAGCTCCTAAATTGTGGAACACTTTCCTAATATATATATAAGGTCCGCCAAAAGCTTGAGTGATTTCAAATGTCTTTTAAAAAACCCATTGTATATTCATTGTACTGTTTATTTTTATATTTATTTACTGTGTATTTTCGGGGAGCTGGAGCTTTAGGCCAGTTTTGATATCTTTGTTTCTGCTTTATCTTAACTTGTGACTTTGTACTTTTCATTTTGTTTGCTATTTATGGCTTATTTTACCCGTGAAGCCATTTGGTCACTTTGTTGAGATTGATTGACTGATGTAGAGTTTTGTTCATTTCCAAATAAATAAACCTATTATATGTAAATAATGGAGACTTGTCAGAATTTTTATTTAATCCAGAATTTCAAATAAATTACTTTATTGGTTAGTAAGCAAACACTTTGCTTCAATAATAGAACAGAGTTTTTAGGTCAATCAAATTTCTGACATTTTTGTTTGTATTTTATTAGCTCATCTGAAGAATGTGTATCATACTATTCTTTTTGCTTAGTAAATTTGTCACATAGCCATAAATACAAATCAGCAACAAGGTTTCCTATTGTCTCCAGAAAAACACATATTTCATAACCTTCAGAGAACCTTCAGGGAATCTTCCCCAAGGGTAAATGTTTCAACACTGACTGTGTGACTGTCTAGGAACCATCAGAGAATGTTCTTGGAAGATTTGGTGAAAGCAGCAAGTTTCATTATTTAAAAACCATCAAAAATTCGGTAAACATTCTTCAACCTTTTGAAAGCCTGTTTGAAAAATGTATTGTGGAAAAGTCTGTTTCTTAAATTCAATTTGATTGCTAGGTGTTTCTAAGACAACGGAAAAAGTTTTTAAAACATACCCCGGATTTTGCAACAATTTTTTATAATAATTGGTATACATCGGACATTTATGTTTATGTTTTTATCTGATTTTCCCAATTTAAAAGACATATTCTGTTTTTCACAAAAGACAATGTAGCACAGCCCAGTACCATTTAGCACAGTTGTCATTCTGAAATGTTCATAAAAATTATATGTTTAGCATGATAGAGTTAAAGGAGCCCTGTAACTTTCATGATATGAATATTAGAAAATCTTCAGGGAGCATTCCCTATAGATCAACTTCAGCTTCTAGAATGCAACTTTATGGCCAAGCCTTCAGGGAATATTCATGAGGATTTTCTTCCATGTTCCTAATGTAAGGATTCTCTGAAGGTTCCTGAAAAGTTATCTAAAGCTTTCACACCAAACTGTTTGGTGTGAAGAAGAACATTCTTTAAAACTTCCCTCATGGTTCTCTACAACTTTCAGGTTGTAAACTTCAGAGAACCATTAGCAAACCTTCACTAAAAGGGTTCCCTAAAACTTTAGAGAAAATCCTCCTAACATTTTACAAATGCTCCCTGAAGGTTATTTACAATTTTAGCTCAGTAAAGAGAACTAAAGTTTCCCCTGAGGATTATGCAAAGCTTTTAAAAGTGGAACACTTCCTGAACTTTAACTGAAAACTTTGAACCTTTAAAAGATAAAATCTATGTTATATATTATATAATACATGAAACTGGTCATTCTTTTGTCATATAACTAGCATTGATATAGGTTGTAAACAACATAAATCTAGAAAATAAACAGAATTAGTGACACAATGTTCATTAAAAAAATGGAACGTGAACCACAAAACGTCGCTGTTGCGCACACACACCATTCCTATCTCCCATGAGGCGTTGCGCGAATTATCAGCAGCCCGACTTCCGCCGCAGACCGGAACCGGCGTATGTTTAATATCTGCCACCAAAAAAAGAGAACCGTAAGTATCTGCAAAATTTTAAGCTTATTAGCAGATCAGCAAATTAATCAGACCAATTACTACTACGTCTGGCATCTCACAGGAAGTTATACCCATAATTGTTTCTACAGTAAGCCTCCTAGTTTATAACGTGCA
The DNA here is from genome assembly GCF_011125445.2 of Fundulus heteroclitus. Taxonomy (NCBI): domain Eukaryota; kingdom Metazoa; phylum Chordata; class Actinopteri; order Cyprinodontiformes; family Fundulidae; genus Fundulus; species Fundulus heteroclitus. The sequence goes on from NC_046362.1 coordinate 22,249,552, forward strand.
GAAATCTACACAAGCCACACATCGCAACGGTACAGCGTAGTTTATTTATTTACAGCGAAACCGTTAAACAAGACCAAATAGCTTGCTATCATCTATGCATGAATAATAAGTAAGACTCTGAGATTTGTTAATATCTTTGGTCCAGAGCGGATGCGTTGCGTCACGTGACTCCATCCCCGCTTTCCCGCGTGTGTTCGTTCCTGGCGACTGTTATTTACTCCCCGGAAAATGCAGCGGAGTGACACCTCTGTTGTGTAAACTTCCGAGTTTTCTGTGTGCGGCTTGGAGGCACACAGAGAGAGAGACCGATTTAATGGAAGCGCGGTAATGTGGACCTGGCTACCGCAGGTGAAGAAGCACCGCTGTGGGGTTTAGCGTCAGAGCCGCTTAGCGAGTTTCCCTCGGCTGGTTGCAGCATTCAGACTTGAAGCAGCCCGGTCTGCCTGCATCTGTCGTCGTGCAGTCTAACCCAGGCAGGTAACAACAGCCTTGAGTGGTAGAGTTCGTATTTTTCACGATGATGATCTCCCCCATATTTAAGTGTTCCACCACCAATTTAACAAATAATGAAAAAATGCATACTATCTATCTATCTATCTATCTATCTATCTATCTATCTATCTATCTATCTATCTATCTATCTATCTATCTATCTATCTATCTATCTAACTGGAGTTTACTGTTTCTCGCCATGTATAGCTTTGATTAGGCATACGGTTTATTTTTAGGGCTGTTTAAACCCTTTGAAGTTGCCGCTTAATTGATTTCTTAATGTCACAGACATTTTACTGTTCTTTTTTTTAACCCTGTAAGCTTTAGTGTCTGTGTCTGCAGAAAGGTCATTAATAGTAGTACCTCAGGGCAAAGATGTGGAACACGTGTTTTTAACATTTAAAGTGTCTTAAGGCACAAAAGGTCTTAACTGAAGCTTCCAACGATGGCTCGAAGACAAAATAGAGCAACCATCAAACAACCTGTGTGTACCTGCAGACACTCTGTTTGGAAAAGCATTTTGCTTCAATATATTCCAGGTCTGGGTAATATGGCATAGGAAAATAAGATTATGGAAAGAAATATTCGATTTTCCAGTATTATTTAACATCCTATGGTCTAAAACGTATTTATTTTCTTATTTCCTCTTTCCTTCCCTTTCACCCTCATGCATTTATTCCTGCTTATAGTTTAGGCCTATTTCTTTTACTCCTCATCTCCTTCCTTCCTTGTAGTCTTTTCTTCCAACCCCTGGCCATAAGCCCCTACAATGACTGCTTGAAGGAATTTAAAAAAGTAAAGTTAGTGCAAAATTAAATTTTCCAGTGAGATTAATGGAATTGGGGGGGGGGGGAGACAAGGTGTAATAATTAGAGAAGACAGTTGATAAATTTCTTTGCACCACATTTCCTATTTCTTCAGCAGTAATTGAGAAATTTACTGACTATATAAATGTCCACTCAATGTTAGCAGCAACAATCAGATGCAAGACTGCCACAGTGATCACAGTGTATAACTGTTTGTTGGTATCAGTTGGTTTTATTTAATTAACTGAATATATGTTCTTGTTTTTATGTGGGTAGTTGTTGACTTCCTCGCAATTTCAGTGTAATGACTTGACATGACCAGCAGGTGTCAGTGTGGGATAACTGAGAGGAGATCCTCTGCAGACACTGGAGATGTTTCTGCTTAGAAACTTAAGTACTTAGAAGTGTGTCAAGCTTTTCTTACATTGAAGCATGCTTGTTGATTATTTTAAATCATTAACTACTTGTTTACATTTTCTACATAATCTAATTTTACTTGCTCAGTTGGACAACTGCTGCATTTTGATGAGGATCGTTTTCTAAATAAACAGGAATGGGGCGGCCAGCTTTTTGTTTTCATTATAAACGTGACTTTTTTCTTTTTTATATTTATGTCTGCAACAACATTGATTATTTCACGCGAATGCAGTGATTGTCAGATTAACTATTAAAAATGTGATTAGCTCTGTTTTAACATGTTTGCTGACAATTTGGCTCTTTCTAATTGCAATTTTTTTTTTATTTCCTGCAACTTTGAAATAATACTTTTAGTTGGATTGAGTTTAAAAAAAAAGCTTTTTGTCATATACTCTTAGAGAATTTACACTGATGTCTGATATGTTATTAATTAAGTGCTCCTTGGTCTTTTGAGGGGAAACAAGACAAGTCATTACTTAGCCATCGACCCACTGGGCCAGTTTAACCCCGCCACCCACCTTCCGCTGTGTGTGAGGAAACAACATCCTAACACAAATTAGGGCTCGCCGCTTTGTGTGAATGGAGAGGCCAACAAAGATGCTACACAGAGTGATATGTCATTAGTGAGCAGGTGGGGAGGGAGAACACAGAGCAGTCGCCTCTTCAGCGAAGTAATGAAGAGCTTTCCATGGCGACCAGGCTGCTGGTCGTTGTCTCCTGGGTTGGGGGTACGGCGGAGATCAAAGTTGGCCGTCCTCGACTCTTCTGTGAGTGGAGGGTTAAATGGTGGGGCTGCAGCAGAGAAGCACCTCATTAAACTTGGCCAGATCTGCTTTAAGATGCAGCTGAGCCGCAGCCCGCAGAATCCGGGTCCACGTTTGAGCGATTTAACTCTTCATAATAAAACGTTAAACTGCAGCAACAAATTACAGAAGGTGGAGCCTGATGAGGGCGGCCATATTGAGATCCTCCTGAGAAACTTTCTAAAATGAACAGCGTCAGTTTGAGGTTCTGCCGAACATGAATCAGGAAAGTGAACCAAAATCGTGATGAACCGACGTGACCGTCCGTCCATCGTCTGTACTCGCTTGTCCTTTCAGGGTTCCCGGCGAGTCAAAGTGCTTTACACATCCTAAAAAGCAGGTAAAACAGCAGCTCTTTAAATATAACAAAATATAAACAAATGCAAATTACTATTAAACAGCTAAAACGGAGAGCAGACGCATAAAAACGCCAACACCTCAAATCCGTCCATCCAAATCTTGGGTGACATTTTTCGTCAATAAATGAGTCACATCTCCTATTTTTATTTTTGTGTCGGTATCAACAAACCTCGCAGTCGTCGAACTTTGAGTTCAATAAAGATGAGATCAAGTCCAGGGACCTCTGCTTTGATGCAAATAACTTTGTAATCCTTTCATTTCTGTTCAAAACGTCGACCTTTTGAACAACGTTCTTTAGTGGAAATACAACAAAGGTCACATGGCCTTATTCCAGCCTTCCTAACAAAGGAAGCCTGATTGGTGCATTGCTATATTGTTACCTGCAGGAAAGTTGCTCTACATAAAGTATAACTAATTATACTCTTGAGTCCCTTAAACACTCCGGTATTTGCTGAAAGCCTTTTCTGGTTGTTGCGGGTATGTTGGATCTCTACCCCCCCCCCCCCCCCCCCCCCCCCTTCAGCTGTGTCTTTGTTGCATTTAACCCCAGCTTGTTGTCTCCGCTTTCACAAGTCGGCTTTTGGCCTTTGGTCTCAGTCTCCAGCATTTTCAAAGGATTATCAGCAAGCATGACTGTTTAGCAAAGAAGATTGGGGGGGGGGGGGGTTTGAAGGTGATCACTGAGGTGTTCCCAGTGTTGTGAGACGTTCTTAATTAGATAACTGTATCCCCTCGTATGAGCAGCCGCTATCCTGGTGGTCCGGTTATGGGACGCGCAGATTATTCGATCCGGGAGATCTGGGAGGGCAAGTGGTGTGAAAGGGCAAGTAAGGAGGAGGAGAGGGGTGGGGGGTCTAAATCCTTTTTAATGCCTTTTGTCATTTATACAAGGATTTATTAGTCATTAAAGAATAACGGCGTCTGCAGCACACTTGAAGCTTTATCTGATAAAACGGGAGCATTTCAAACAAACAATTTTATTAAAAAAAAGAAAAAACTGCCCCGACACATTTCGTGTCAAGTGGAGACATTCAACTCATCCAACTGTGATTATGCTTTTGTGGTGCGGAGATGCTGCGACGCTAACGCGCACCATCTGTGAGAAACCGTAATAACTGGGCCTGTGATTTATTGCCTGTACTCAGCAGTGTCTTTTTGAGAGGAGACCAGACAAAAGCGGAGACCCTCACCCTCCTACTGTTTTTAATAGTTCTGTAGGATGTGAAGGGAGGGAGGGGGGGAGGGGCTCTGGTGGGCCTTCAGTCCTAAAGGAGGAAAAAGATTAAGTACCTCGAATGAAAGAAGTGAAACGGGATGGTTGTCTGTTTATATTTCTTAAACCCAAGATTTATCTGTTTTAAGCTCAATAAATAACTTTCTTGAAATGGGTTTGATACAATGAAGCTAGACGGTTCTAGCGTTAATGCTAGCCGGAGAGTTTTCACATTCCTTCACTCTGTCCAGATTTTTATTACGTTCCGGACCTATTCTGAAATGGCTTTTTATCGCCCGTGGATTGATGTGCCGTTGAAGCATCTTTGGCAGCAATCCCAGCCTCGAGTCTTCTCAGGGTCTGTCTCTGTAAGCTTGGCGAACCTGTAGGTTTCCTCAAGCTCTGTCCGGCTGAATGGGAAGAGTCGGTAGGCGGCCATTTTTGGGTCTTTCCAGAGGCCTTCGTTTGAGAGTCTACTTCGTTGTCTTGGCTGTTTGCTTCAGGCCTTTCGTGTTGGAAGAGGAATCGTCGCGTTAAGGTTTCAGAACCTTTTAGAGACAGTTTTCTTGAAGAATCTGTCTGTATTCCACTGCGATCATCTTACCCTTTTATGCAGAGTAGTCACCAGCTTCTGGCACAGGAAAAACAAACCGCAGCTTCTCGGTATGGATGGTGTTGGACGGTGATGGACAGTACGTCTTTTTCTTCATAAATCACCCCTTTGGTTTAGGCAAAAAAGAAAAAAAAGTTTCATCAGATAAATTAGTTTTTCTTTTCCTGGTCTGATTGTTTCCAAGGTGGGTTTTTAAAGAACTGCTTCCGTCTGGCCTGCCCACAGTAAACGCCGGATTGGTGGAATGCCTTAACAATCTTCTGGTTGGTGTTTTTGGTGGTTCTACCTCAGTGGCCGTCGGGTTCTTGGTCACCTTTTATGACCGTGGCCTTTCTACCCTGATTACTCAGTTTGGTCCAGTGGTCAGATCTAGGGAGGGTTCTAGTAGATCCAAACGTCTTCCATTTCCAAATGGTGAAGACCACGGCGCTTTTTACTGCTTATCACTGCTTATCACTGCTGCCAAAACTTTTTTTTTTTTTATGTCCACTAGACATAAGGACTGGAGGGTGCTTTGACACGGTCCTTTTTCCGGAGGTCTACAAGCAGTTCCTTTGACCTCATTGCTTGGTTTCCGTTGTCAACCTTCGTTCCCCGTAGACAAGTGCGTCCCCAACTAAAGTTCAAACCGCTGGACTTTCTACAGGGGGACCTCTGTCCAGAAGCACTTAAAGCTTAGCTCTGAGTCTCATAAGAAAGGGTGTGAATACTTAGGACAGCTTATGTTTAATATATCCATTTTTAAGACATTTACAAAATGTCTTAAGGATAAGAGACATTTACTCGTATCCTTTAAGGCGGACGTAGAGGGAAGGTCGTATCATGAAACCTTCTGGCTTTATTTGCTGTAGCCCTATTGTCCACTTGCTCACCGTCTCTGCCTGATGATTGCTCAGAGTCTTTCCAACTGGGCACTTTCTTTAAAGCCCTGGAGTAGCTTTAGGTGAGCCTCCTCCCTGAGGCTCAGGCATTATTGAAGCTCGCCTACATGTCATTTATCTCCTCTGTCCGCTACCCTTCACTGGTCTTCCTAATGTTTGGCGGAGACGCGTTAGGATGCATCTACCCCCCCTCACCCAGCTGCATTTGTTGACTCACATCTATTTCTCTTTCTCTTTTTCGTCATCCCACCCCTGTTTTTAACTAGCTCCCCCCCCCCCCTCCCTCCCTTAACCTCTCGGCTCAACGCTCCGCTTTCCCTGAACAGTAAAGCTGCCACAGCTGTGGACTGTATTAGCATAGCTGCTATGGAGAGAAGGGGAGGGGGGGTAAATATATTGCGGCCATTAGCTTTTGTTCAGCTGTTGACAGTTTTAAAACATTTCAGCTTCCCTCTGTGTAAAGAGACTCTGGAGAAAAGGATGTCAGGATGATTTCAGTGTAACAGCTTTTTAAATACGGGACGTGGAGGAAGAGGAGGAGGAGGAGGAGGAGGAGGAACGGCAACTGGAAAAGAAGCGACTGGAAGCTCTCTGTGTCTAATCAGCCTTCTAGATTCTCGGTTAATCGAAAAGCCTGGGGGGGGGGGAGCAAGCATGTATTCAAGCTTGTTAAGGAAAATAAAAGGTCAAGTTTAATCGTGGCGAGTTTTGTTTTCCCATACAAAGCGGTGCTGGACCAGAACGTCGGTGTTTAGCTCCGTCTCTTTCCTGGACCTGGACCATTGAAGTAAACAGTGCTGCCGTTTGCTTTATGTGCCCGCTTGGGTTTTTATTTCCAGAGAAAGTATTTCTTGACTCTGCCCTTTTTGTGTTGAGCTCCATTTCTCTGTCAGATGAAACCATCCGCAGAGCTATTGCTGCCTTATTCATAGAAAGTACTCCCTGGCTTAGTACATTTGCGTTGCTCTGTCTCTTTTGATTAAAAAAGATCAATTGACAGCCATTGCTTGCATTAAATGTTAATGTTTTTCTATTACTTCCACATAGAAAGCATTTCTGGCTCTGTTATTTTATGTGGCGCTGTTTTTCTCTTGTTGACGAAGCAATCACCAGAGCTGTTGCTGCTACTAGCCTGTGGTGCCCTCACTTTTCGGCTCTGTGTTTTATTTGTTTAGCCGTGTCTCGTTCCCGAATGAAACAGACTGGGTTGTATTGGAATGGGTGGAATTGGTTTTAATTTATGAAAGTGGATGACGCTTGGATCCATGTGTCTTGTACATTTGTTGTGAATCGGTGCTGTATAAATGAAGCAATCAAAAACTAGAAATACCTTACTTTTATTTTTTATTTTTGTACCAGGTGTTGGAATGAACAGGTCCAGGTCCAGCAGGGATAAAAAAGTTTCCCAGCCTCCAGTCGCCAGGATAACTCGTAGCTCCCGGGCCAACAAGCGTCCCATCCCTGCAGATCCTCTGGAGTCGGAGCAGGGCCCGTATGGAAAGATACGAAGGAAGCAAACGGACTCGGCGCTCCCCCAGGACCTCGGCCTGATGAGTGTGGGCGGCACAAGGTGACGACGCACAACTGCAGCCGGATGCGTTAAAAGTAGAACTGATAAAACGGCTTAAAGGGCAACAAATATTGGGTTTATTCTTTCTTTTTTTTCTGCAGTAAAGGAAAGACGTCCAAAGCTGGCAGTGTTCCTGTGCAGCTCTGCCAGTCCATATCTGATCAGATCGGCCCATCTTCAGTCCCGGCGAAGTCCTTCTCCCGGGACGGTCTCGCCTCGGTGGCTCGGCTTGTGAGACTCGGCCGCTGTAAGAACGTGCTGGTGGTGGCGGGAGCAGGAATCAGCACGCCCAGCGGCATCCCAGACTTCCGGTCCGTACCTTAGCCCTTTAATCGACTTCGGCTTTGTTCTGTTGTGGATTTAAGGCTTTACCCCTAGTCAGAGTCAGGGCAGTCAAACTTTTTTACAGTAGCAGGCCACACACTATCAGGTAGGAGGGTGCACTTATGCCGGTTTCCCCAGCCCCGGAGGGGAGGATTTTGAAAAATAGAGTCTCCCTGATGTATTTTGGAAGCTTTCAAGACAGGTGATTATTTAAAGAATAGAGTCAGAGTGCATGTTTTAAATTGAATAAAAAGCAAAAAAAAAAAGTGAATGATCAATTCTTCAAAAACAACCTTGTTTTTTTTTATTATTCTTAAAGGCATACTATGCAACATTTTTCAGTTAATTAATGTGTTCCATACCGTTTTGGATGATTAAATGAGTCATTTCAGGTCGAACAAAGGTTTTCTCGGCCGCCCTGGGGGTCTGTGGGGGAAATACCGCACTTGCAATTGCAAGAGCTCACGGCCCGCACACACAGAAGTCTCGCTTTACGGAGAGAACTCCATGTGTTTTTGCCCTGCCATTCACTATATGCACGCGCGAAAGCAACAACAAAGAACCGCGTGTTAACGTCCAATAAACATGCAAGCATATCGAGTTTTATTATTATTATTATTATTTTATTTAATTTTTTTTACTTTGGCGAGACGCTACCGTGGCGGCCGCGGCGAGGCGGCTGCGGCTTGGCGAGGCGGCGGCCGCGGCTTGGCGAAGCGGTGGCGGTAGCGTCTCGCCAACATAAAATAATAATAATAATAATAATAATAATAATAATAATAATAATAAAAAAAACTGGGCCAAGATAGCGCTGCGGGAAGCTTGATGTTCATACCTTCACTGTGTTAGTCATTATTTGTACTGCCGTTTTTTTCCACTTTTCGTTGCGTTCGCCTGTCTGCTAAGCTCAAAACAACCGCGCCTGGCTTGACGGAGAAACCAGAACAGCTGAGCATCTTTATGACAGTGCACTTTTACTTTCGCCCTCTGGGGGGAGCCTCGCTGGAAAATCAACCCCGGTTGCATAGTATACCTTTAAAACATTTTTTCACATGTTATCATCATGTTTTAACAAGGTTTTGAACCAATTTGCATAAAATTAGTTGAATTTGAATTATTAGCACCATATAAAACAGATCAGATTAGGTGAATATATGACAATTTACTAACTTCCGAGCGCGCAGTGAGACAACACGCGTGCTCAAAACCGGTCTAGCGCGCGCTCGACCTGCTCATTCCATGCTCAACACCAGCTGTGCTGTGCGCTCGCTTGGCTGTTTCTCCGCGAGCGTCGCGTGAGAAGAGTTTTTCACATAGTTGAGCTTGGATTGGTTCCGAGCTCAAATATCGCTCCATTATATAATTGGGGAAATGTAGGCGGCGGCAAGACCTGCTATAGACGGCGATTTGCCACCGTTGACCGGCTACTTTTGACTGCCCTGCAGAGTGGTCTTTCTCATCAGAGCCTCAGGTCTAAATTGATCGTTGAAGACTTGGTTGCTTTGGATAACCTCTCAAAGAAAATGTGCCAAAATGAGCGCTCTGTGTTGTTTCCAGGACTCCAGGAACAGGCCTCTATGCCAACCTGGAGAAGTACAACATCCCTTACCCTGAGGCCATTTTTAACATCGACTACTTCTCCAACGACCCCCAGCCTTTCTTCTCCTTGGCCAAGGCTCTGTATCCTGGCTGTCACCGTCCCAACTACATACACTACTTCCTCCGCATGCTGCACCACAAAGGTCTGCTGCTGCGACTGTACACCCAGAACATCGACGGGCTGGAGAAACGTGAGTTAGAACACGGAAATGTGTACGACAGGGCAGTCCTGTTGTCAAAGTTTAATGTCTATTGCTTTCCCTCTTTACCTCCTGTGTTTTTTCCTGGTCATTTGTTTCAAGCCATAAATGTATCATCGACTTCTTTTTATTTTATTTTTTTAGAACTTTTTATTTAACCATTTTATAAATTTTACATAACATTTCCTGACAGGACTTCTTTTTATTAATACAAAATGACATAAACTGAACCGTAGGGACCCTGATACCAAACCTGACCTCAAGAACCTAGACTCTATCAAGGGCCATAAGTGTGATAATAATTAAGTTATTACATAGGTATTTATAGTCATTGAGGTCAATTAACTAAATAAAATGCACTTCTTTGTGATTGTGAGTTATTTACGTAATTAAACTGTAAAATCTTATAAGTTGTATAAATTGTATATAAGACTTTGTTTATCACATTTATTAACACAACAGCAAGGCAGAGTAAAAGGTTGCACATTTAAAAAGATAATTTGGATAAAAATGCTGTTTTGTAAAATAAGTTACACAAGTATGAACACTGTGTGTGTGACTATTTCAATAAAATGGGAAATGTATTGAGTCGAGAAATGTACAGAATTATCTAAACGGCCAAAATGTATTACAGATATTAAGAGAATAGAAGAATACTGTTTATCCAATTACTTTATTAACATTTTCCTGATCATTTCATGTTGAAGTAGGGCTGGGCGATATGGATTAAAAAATAAATCTAATTTTATCACACCAAATCCGATTAATCAATATTTTTTCCTTCTTTTTGTTTCATAAAAAGAAATTTAAGAAATTATTTTAAAACCTTGCTTTTTATGTCAAGTATTTCATCAGGGAGTTGACCTTGATTCAAAGTGCAACTAAAAACAAGCTGGCTTGTAAAACAAGATGGCAGCCGTAGCATTATAAACAATGAAAACATAACAAAACCTTTGCTGCTAGTGGTATTACACATTGAGCTAAGAACAGGCTTCACTGCACTTGTGAACTTCAAACTAAGTTAAAAAAAAAAAGTAAATAAAGTACCTCGTATTATGGTAAAAAAAAAAGTTTCTACTTAACAATATTTTGACAATACATTTGCCTAAACATATATCCAGCATCGCATGCTGTTCTCTTCATGGAAACCCAATGAGTGTATTGGCAAAATAAAATCCAGATTTTCCAAAAATGAAATCTTAAAGAATTGTAAATTCGAATTAATCGATTAAATCGATTTATCGCCCAGCCCTATGTTGAAGTTACAATCCATCAGGACTTAATTGAAAATGTTCTTACGGTTCAGATCTGGAGGTTCAGTCAGTGGGCGGGGATAACAACACTTTAGGTTTATAAACGTAGGACATTTTAAAGACTTCTGGTCTGCTTGTGGGAACTTTAGTTAGATTTTTTTTAAACAATGCTATCAAGTAATTAATTAATCAGTAAAAGTAAATATAGTTTAGTCCCAGAGTAAGAGTTTTGGGGCTTTTTCTGCCCGTGTCTCAGGATAGATTGACCTATCTGATGCCCTTCCCCACAGTGTGTGGAATCCCTGACGAGAAGCTCGTGGAGGCCCACGGTAGTTTTGCCACAGCTTCCTGCCACCTGTGCTACACTCCCTATCCCGCTGAAGAGGCTAAAGTACGTAGAGTCCACCACCAGCAGTACACTGTTCACGGATCATTTAGATTTCTAATGTTCAGTTTTTTTTCCCCCAGGTTGCCATCATGAATGACAACATTCCCACCTGCTCATTCTGTGCCGCCGCTGTCAAACCTGACGTCGTGTTCTTTGGAGAAGACCTACCGCAGAAATATTTCCTGCACACAAAAGACTTCCCCAAAGCCGACCTGCTCATCGTTATGGGGACTTCTTTAAAGGTTAGCTTCGACTTCTTTGTGTTTTTTTTAAATTATAAAACCAGAATCAGGTGCCTGTAGCGTCTCATCTTCAACAAATATTACGTTTTTTAATGGTTTTTAGATCGAGCCTTTCGCTAGCCTGGTGAACACGGTGCGCTCCAGTGTGCCACGTCTCCTCCTGAACCGGCACGCCGTCGGCCCTTTTGAGAAGGTCCCACTGCAGCGAGGCGACCACATGGAGCTGGGCGACCTGGCCGAGTCGGTCAGGCGGTTCGCGGAGCTTCTTGGCTGGAACGGTGAAATCGAAGAACTGATGAGGACTCAGGAAACCTCGGTGAGTTCTACAGCAGGACACAAAAACGTTCAACAAAAACTCCTGGGTTCTCTCGCTGTGGCGGCTTTGAAACGCTCCCCTTGTACAGGTGCGTCTCAGTAGATTATCATAAAAAGATGCTTTGTTTCATTAAGAGTGAAACACAGCTTACATCGATTCATTACACAGAAGTAAAGCGTAACGTATATTAGGGCTGGACGATATAGAAGAAAAAAAAGCATATCAATAAAATTGAAATCATATTGATTGATATTAATTATCAACAAATTCAAAACGTATATTTTAAGTGCAGCCCTGGCCATTTTATGTTGTTGCTTAGCGACCTATTTTAGATACAGAACACACAAACACTGAAATCAAAATCAACCCTTTATTCGGCCAACTTTTTACCAAAAAAAGAAAAACCGCGTGCTCTCTGAACTCTTTGAAAGGGGGCGGAGCTTGGTGATGGAGCGTTCCTGGACCTACGTTTGTGATTGGTTGGAAGAATGTAATGTAAATATGTAAAAATGTAAATATGGGTAACACTTTATTTGAAGGGGTGTACATAACATTACACCGTCATAAACATGACATAACACCTGTTATGAACATAAATGACTCATTATGAATGTTTAGGACTGTTGTCATTAATTGTCATTCAGTAAATTATGACACTATTAAAGCAAAGTTGACATTGTTTAACATGCCTTTGTTATGACAAGCCCTTAACTTAACCAAATCCCAAGTCAAGCCCTAAACTTGACTTTGTCTCTGTTAATGTCAAGTTTTCATAACAAAGACATTTTAAACAATGTCAACTTTGCTTTAATATTGTCATAATTTACCGAACGACAACGACAGTCCTAAACATTCATAACAGGTGTTATGTCATGTTTATGACACTGTAATGTCAGTCTTATGTACACCTCTTCAAATAAAGTGTAACCTAAATATGTAATGTAATATTAAACTAGATGGCTAAAATGCATGAGGAAGGAAAACTTTTATTCTATTGAACTTTTTATTGACCCTTTTTTTTCTACCATCGATATACATCTATCAATCGATACATTTCGTTAGTGAATTATCGTCCAGCCCTAACGTATATTGCACTATTAATTTGATGATGGGTAATGGGAGCCCAAAATTCAGTTTCTAAGAAAAAATATTGCTGGAGAAGTCCATCCATCCATCCATTTTCCAAACCGCTTTTTCCCTCATGGGGTCGCGGGGGGTGCTGGTGCCTATCTCCAGCGTTCACTGGGCGAGAGGCGGGGTACACCCTGGACAGGTCGCCAGTCTGTCGCAGGGCAACACAGAGACAAACAGGACAAACAACCATTCACGCACACACTCACACCTAAGGACAATTTGGAGAAGCCAATTAACCTAACAGTCATGTTTTTGGTCTGTGGGAGAAGGCCGGAGTACCCGGAGAGAACCCACGCATGCACAGGGAGAACATGCAAACTCCATGCAGAAAGACCCAGGGGTGTACTCGAACCCAGGACCTTCTTGCTGCAAGGCAACAGCGCTACCCACTGCGCCACTGTGCAGCCCTGCTGGAGAAGTCGTCTGTATTAAAAACGCATTGGTGGAAAGTTGAGTGGAAGGAAAAAGTGGTTCACACAGAGCAGGGATATCTGCAGCTGAGTGAGGATTGTTAAGCAAAGGCTCTTCAAACGTTTTGGGGAAGATCCACAGGGCGTGGTCTGTCGCTGGAGTCGGCGCTTCAAGAGCCTCCACAAAACTCTTTCCCCAGCTGGTGATGATTTGAGGAGCCGCGTTATCCGCTAGTGTAGCACCACCGCATTTATTAATTTCAAGGTCAGGGCAGCCATCTACTAGGAGCTTTTAGAGCACTTCCTGCTTCCCTGCAGGACTTGGTTGGTACTGAGCCAGACTGCTAAAGGTACCAGCACCTGCTTTAAGGGTCATGATGTTGTACTACTGGTTCATCCTGAACCCCGTAAGGAATATGAGGCCCAGTCAACAGGCAGATGAGACGCTATACCCAACAATGAAGAGCAAGGCTTCTTTAAAACATCAGCAGAGCTATTGGCTCATCACCGCCACGCCCCGCTTCATTGATAAAATGAGCCCCAACGCAGTAATTGAGTACAAATACTTAAAAGTACATGTTACTTTGTTTAGGCTCACATTTCTGTATTAAAAATCTTGAATAGGACTTTTTATTTTATTTTAGGGAACTAAATTTTCTTTTTGAATTTCTGAAATACACAAATCTCCTCATGATGATCAAATTTATTGAGACGCGGCTGTATATATATATTTTTTAATGGGTTCCTTCCTGCAGAGCGCTCCGGAGATGTTAACCAGCAACTGGACCAATAATGGACCGTCATCAGGGACTGAAGACACGTCGGGGACATCCAGGTCAAGAACCGGAGCTCAGGGAAGCTGCAGCGAGGACAACGACTCGGAGACGGAAAGCAGAAGCTCTGCGTCATCAAAAGCAAGCAAATGACACTTCGTTTGTAAAACGTCAAGGGTTCAGGCATAATTAACTTCTTTTTAGCCCAGACGTAATGTAAATGTAAAGTTTGTTTATATGTAGATAGTAAATGTTTAATCCAGTTTCCATCCAGAACACTAGTAAATATTTCCTAAAGTGTTTTTTTTATATATAAATCTGAGGCTAATAAAGCTTTTTTTCTTAATAATGTACTGTTCAATATTTAATAAAGATTCTCTTTGGACAAACTGCATCTTGGGTGCAAAGAAAACAGTCGGTCTTGTTCTTCACTTTATTAACTCTTCAGTGGAAAAGCCTCAAAATAAAGTAAGTAGTGCTGCTTATGGTACACAAAAAAAGTGCAAAAAGAACAACCTAGATACTCTTCCCCCCCCCCCCCCCACATGTTCATGCAATTTTTAAAACTATCCCTGTATGAATGTGTTGGAAAATAACAGCATAACTTAAAGCAGAGCATAAAGAAAAGTCTAAACAGTTTCATTACAAAACATACAAAAACGTAACGGTAAGAAAATATAACAAATCCGACCAGGCTTTAAAAGCATTTCAGTTACAGTAAAACTGGGAGGAACTGGACTTCTTACTGTACCGACAGCTTTCACTATAAATTCATAAGAGTATTCAGGCTTCCACTTAGACAAAAAAAAAACATGTACACTTATAGAAAATGTAACATTGTTCTATCAGGGGCAAAAATAAGTTGATTTATCATCGTGCAGATTTGGCAAAAGCAATTAGATTAAAAACAATCATTGCAGTTTTCACAATTCATCGTCAGGGGTGCATTTCCCCCCCAAAATTTACCAGCTACATATCAAGTTACATTTTCTTCTCTAAACGGCCAAAAAAGTGAATGTCTGTTAGCGAACGAGCTCTGAATTCAAATTTCCTCAGTGATAAACTGGTGTGCAACATTGGTGATGGTAGGGTGACTGAAGAACGGTCGTCCAGTGTTTTTAAACGTGGCTCTACCCGACCGAGCAGTAACCCGCCAGAACATAAAACAAATGCGAGGAACCAAGCAAGCATCGACAAGAGGAATGACTTTAAAGACATAAAAACCTTGGCATCCGTGTTCACAAAAGGAGAAGTAAAGATCCAGCAATAAAGATGTATTATTTTTTTATAAATTAAGCGTAGAAACGGCTCACCGTGAAGGCCTCAAATGAATTTGGGGATAACGGCCTGTACCTGCTTAATGGCGAGCCTCCTTGTGTCCAGAAACGCTGCGTTTCCACCCATCCCTATATCTGCTTAGGGTGCAGGTAACCGTGCAAACAGCTGCCCCCGCCGTGCAGTCCTAGTTCATTTCACTTTTTTAATTTAGAAAAACCCTAAAAATGCTCCAATTTCAGGATTAATTGTATATTATTTCCTGAAATAATTATATAATAATTCCCAGCAAGGTGACATGAGAGATTATGAGCTCTGACCAACTTTCCTCGCAGACGTCATGAGGAAAAAATGTGTTGACGTCGTCTTTCACGGCTTCACACACGATCGACCAAAACAGCAAAGCTATGAAATGGGGGGGGGGGGGAATTAACAGCACCCGCCTTTAGGGGGTTCCTGTTAAATGTTCAGCTGTGTCCCTCTTCAGGACCGGACCATCGGAGGTCTCACTGTTTCAAACAGGAAAAACTCAGATTTTCCCTGTTCACATCCTCTCTACATACCAAACTTCAGCCCTCGTTAAGCCATTCGTTAAAAATAAATATAATCTTAGTCGTATGTCATTGGTTTTGTATTTGCATCAAAGTAGGCACCCAAACTGTGCCTCACAAAAAGTATTCACACCCTTTGAACGTCGCAGTGTTTTTCCGTTACACTATAACCACATACCTCAGTGTATTTAATTTAATAGACCAACACAAAGTAGTGCACGGCTGAATGAAAAGGACACCAGCAAATAAAGTTAAGTGCCTGCAGAAGTCTCAAAACTATTAAGCAGAGCCCAGCTGTGTATATTTTAAACTGAAGTTTAACTCCTGATACCTGGGGAAGGTTGAAAAATCAGTGGAAAAATAATTTGCACATGCTCCCCCATCCCTAAAGTGGTGGCGGTATCATTTTGTATGGTTGCTTTTCTTTAGGAGGGACAAGGAAGCTGGTCAGAGTTGATGGGAAAACTCACGAGACAAAGCCACACTTTAACCCTAACCTAAACCCAAATGAGAATCTGCAGCAACACTAAATAATAAATGTTCATTAATGCCGTCTGTCCAATCTGTTTTAGCTTGAGCTATTTTATGAAGAAATAGACTCTTTAGATGTAACTGCAGGTTCTGGACTGCGCCGGCTCATGGGGACTGAACACAAATGCACAACGCACTTTTAAGATTTTAAATGCTCAGATAATTTTCCCAACCCAAAGTGTTTCTTTGCTCCAACTTTTCTATTATGCACTACTTTCTGCTGGTCTGGCTCATAAAATAATTTTTGTTTAAAGTTTGTGCTTATAACCCTGCAAGAAGCAGGAAAAACGATGCTTGACGGATTTAAAGTTATATTCGTTGTTTTCCATCGTGACCGTGCCGAATGATTTGCCAGTGGTTCAGTATCTTCCAGTTAAACTCATCACAGTAATATGGGCGTCCCGGGTTATTCTACAATAAAGTACTTCTTCTCTTTTATCACACTAAGTGGACTTTACGGATAAAAAGTATCTCTGCAGCCCAGGGTGGTTTTAAATATCCGACAGTCGGGTAGGTGTAAGGAAAAACGTGTGAGTGTCACAGTTTGGCTGATAATCTTACAGCGGACCCGGACACGGACCCGGAAACCCGGGGCCTAGACATTAAGGGCACTAGTCAGAGTCTGTATCAGAGTTTTCTTCGGGTCGACAAACGAGAGTCTCCTCGAGAGGCGCCAACGTCCCGTCTGGCCTGACGCCCATCGGCCGGATCACGTTCTGCCTGCGGAGGAGAAGAGACGAGAAGAATCAGACCCCGGAGTGCAAAACGAAGGACCGAAAAACCTAAATGCACAAAACTCTGCTCAGGCTTCTTTGTATCTCTGGCCAGACTTAACGAGGGCCTTGCATTTGTTCTTATTCATACGCAAACTGGAGGACCCTCATACACCCCCCCCCCCCCCTCCCCCTCCAGCAGTTCATGGACAATCAGTCCTGTCTGGCCATCCTCTCTCCCTCCTCCTCTCTCTTCCTGGGGCTGTTTAATTACAGGATCAGTGCTCAAACTAATCTCCTCAAAGCCAACATTGGCCCTTTATCCTAATCCAATTATACCTGCACCATGTGTGTGTGTGTCAGCGCTCCCTCCAAGATGATCCAGCGGAGAATTATCCATCAACAGTTATTAAAAAAAAGCATGGATGTGACAGATTCAAACGCAAAACACTGAATCCTGAAAAAGGAAACTCAAAGTAAGTCAAATTTTTTTGAAATTAGTAAATTTTTCCTTCATTTGAGCAGCTAAATAAGACGATTATGTTGAAATCGTCTTATTTCGCTAAGCAACAACATAAAATGACCAGGGCTGCACTTAAAATATATGTTTTGAATTTGTTGATAATTATCGATATCGATATGCTTTTTTTTCTATATCGTTCAGCCCTAATATACGTTACGCTTTACTTCTGTGTAATGAATCGATGTATTTTTACCCCTAAAATAAGATAATTAGATATCCTGCACTTGAAATAAGATGGAGATGAATTGTTCTTATTTTAAGTGCAAAACTCTTACTTCATTGGCGAATAGTTTTATTTAGCTGCTAAAATCAAGGAAAAAATATACAAATTTCAAGAAAATTTTACTTACTTTTTGCAGTGTAGTGAACTGCATTAAGAGTGTAGTGTGGGAAATAAATGGCAATAGATCACTGCAAAAAGGGAACTAAAAGTAAAACAAAGTCTTAAAATTAGTGTATTTATCCTTGATTTGAGCAGGTAAATAAGATTATCTGCCAATGGAATAAGATTTTTTGCACTTAAAATAGGAACAACCCATCTTATTTCAAGTGCAGTATATCTAATCATCTTATTTTTGGGGTCAAAATACTCCTCCAAATCAAGAACAAATGCACTCATTTCATGACAATTTTATTTTATTTTTTTTAGTTCAGTTTTTGCAGAGATAATCTTTAAAAGTCACCTACAGCCTGATCAAACCGGCCCCGAAGACAAACATTACCATAATCGCTTCTACACTGCAAAAACTGAATTAAAAATAAGTAAAATTCTCTTTAAATTAGTGTATTTGTCCTTAATTTGAGCAGGTAAATAAGATGATATGCCAATGGAATGAGTATTTTTACACCTAAAATAAGATAATTAGATAAACTACACTTGAAATTAGATGATGGAGATGAGTTGTTCCGATTTTAAGAGCAAAAATCTTATTCCAATGGCAGATCATTTAAACTTGCTGCTCAAATCAAGGACAAATACACTCATTTCAAGAAAACTTTACTTATTTTTAGTCATGTTTTTTGCAGTGTAATTAGAGCGAAATAAATAAAAAGAAATCTCATCTCTCCTATCGGTACACTGCAAAAAACGGAACTTAAAATAAGTAAAATGTTCTGAAATGAGTGTATTTTTCCTTGATTTGAGCAGGTAAATAAGATGATCTTCCAATAGAATAGGATTTTTGCACTTAAAATAGGAACAATTCATCTCCATCATCTTATTTCAAGTGCAGTATATCTAATTTTCTTGTTTTGGGGTAAAAATACTCATTCCATTGGCAAATAATCTTATTTACCTGCTCAAATCTAGGACAAAAACACAAATTTTAAGAACATTTTTACTTATTTTTAGATCCGTTTTTGCAGTGTAGTGATAGAGGAGTGAGGGTCTGGCAGGTGTAACGGGGGTGCTGTACGTCCTAATTAGGGGCCAGTTGCGCGGTGGAGCACATTCTTGGAGGCCGCTGAGCGATCTCCCTAGCACCTGTGCTGATCGAAGCAGCTCTCTCTCCACCTGGAGAAGAGAAGAAAGACGACGCGGCCTTAGAGGAGGAATCTTCTTTCTGGGCGCACGTGTCTCATTACGGCTCTACGCGGCCAACAATGACGAGGTCGGCTCTTCTATGTCGCAGGTTTTTTTTTTTTATTCAGCCGTGCCTCTTCCTCTTTATCCACGTTCCACCCAAATTGGTCCGTCTAGTTCGGGCCCCGCGTGGCGGTTTGCACCTCGTCTGGCCGGGGGCGACCAGCTCCTCGAACGCGAGTCCGGACGTGAGGCATTAATAATAAAAAATAAAAAAAGGCTTCAATGAGGAACATAAAGGAAGCTGCGCCAACGAGCGGACTGGCGTTTGCCAATTAGGCGATAATTAACGTGGAGGTAATGATGCTGCAGAGACACGCGGCGCCCGCTCCCATTTACTCCCCCCTCTGAATGTGACGGCTGCCAGTCAGAGGCTAATTGAAGACTCGGCCGGCGGAGGGAGATTCCTGTCGTGATGAACCGGTTGGCAGGGAGAACGCTCACAGTCACCTTTTAGCAGGTAACATTAGCCTCCGCTCGCTAATGAAAAGGTCAACACAGGCGCGGCAAAACCCTGCGGCTCTTCAAGCACTCGTTCAAAACAGGATTAGTCCGATCGGCCCGGTGGAGAAAACATTATTCCTCCGGTTCTGGGACGGCGCTCCACTGGGTTAATATGTTCTGCTGAACTTCGGTGGTTTGAATGTGGTTTCCACGGAAAATGTTCACCCAGAGGATAAAACTTACATCTGTTTTCACCTGTAATTAAGCCTGTTTTGGCATAAAACTTCGCTACCAGCTATAATTAGTAAAGGCGCTGCTGTAGATGATGAATCTTGCGAAGACGGCAACATTTTCTCTTGGAGGAGTGGACCAGTTTCGTTTTAATCTGCTGCCTTAACGACTTTAACGACTGTCCATTACTAAGGGGGTGGACCTGTTTCGGTTGAATTTGCATGTTATCTAAGCAGGGTTCCCACACCTTAGTGAACATCAAATTCAAGGACCTTTCAAGGACTTTCCAGGACCAATTTCCTCAAATTCAAGGACCACACGTGGCGGCATTTACCTACTGTGACCGCTGAATAGGTTATCATATTTTAATACAATGCAAATTCAATAAAAGACTAAACGGCATAGAAGTTGTTGGGTCAGAAGCAATGGAAGAAAGTGGACTTAATTTATAGCCTACATTGATATTGATCATATTCATAGCCTACATTGATATCCACAGTACATGGCTATGCCATACTAAATTACATATAAGATGTACATTAGCCTTCTGTTTCATGGAATTTTAATGGAAAAAAGTGCAGCATTGAGATGTTCAGAATTATATCAATTTGTTTCACTTACTTTCATCTTTGATTAAGCTAGTTTTTGACTTTGACTCTGAAAAGTCGGTAAATATAGCGACAAAGTCGCCGAGTTGGCAACACTGCGTGAATGTAACCTATTGGACGCATGTAGGCCTAAACCGTAGCCTACCAACTAACGAAGAAGAGCCAACGTACTTTTGCAAATTAAAAGTCTGCGGAATCAACATAATTTTAAAAGATCGTGTGATAGTAAAATAATGACACATGAGTCGTCAACCGTGTGAACTTTCAACCCCACAAAAAAATTCAAGGACTTTCAAGGACAAGGTGTTTTTTTGGCTGTTTTCAAGAACTTTGAAGGGCCTTGATTTTATTTTTTCAGATTCACAAACTTTCAAGGATTTCAAGGACCCGTGGGAACCCTGTCTAAGCCATTACAAGGCCTTTGTTTGGGCAGTACTATAAAGTTTGGTACTCCACATTACTCCAGACTTTTTGAATTGAGAAAGCTTCCTGCAGAGGAAGCAAAACGTCTTCAACTACGGAAAACAAGTCCAGTTGCTTTGTTTTTTTACTTTTTTTCAACTTTTCCTCTTGTTTCACCTCTCATGCAACACGCTGCTGAGGTGTAACACCTTCAAGAAACAAGAGAAGCGTCACCTTAAGTGCTTAGGTGACAATAAATAGGTTGGTTCTCAGTTGGACTGGCTGTGAAATCTCACTGTCTTCTCTTTTTTCCAGTCGGTGAACATGTCTTACTACCAGGCCTGTTGATAACGCCACCCTGGACGCTGGTAGAGAGTGAAGGCCCAAACTTTTCCAGCGCTAATAATTGCTGAAAAAGTTAAAAGAAAGGTGTACTTTGTGTGAGATGTTGAGAGATGTCCGGGGTCTGTTCGAGTTGTGGTGGCGCAAGAGAGAGCAAGACTTCCAGCAGATAACAGGAAGGCAAGAACACAGCACGGCAAAGTTGCTTTATTTTAGCCTTTCTGAGCTTTCACCCTGGGGTTATGCTGGATTTGGAAATGCAGGCAGCCTGTTAAAAATCCAGCCTCGCTATAAAAAAGGCTCTACAATAGGTTGTACATTGTAAAATTCACAACTCTCCGATGCTCCAAGCAGTCACCTCCCCCGACTGCCACGCTCCCACCCCCCACATGCACCCAGGATCTGTGAAGAGGATGTGCGCCTGCTCTTCAAGAGGAGGAAGATCAGGAAAGCTCTACACAGACCAGCTGCCCCCCCCCCCCCCCCCCATTTTCACACAGATCACCAGAGCTGAGTGAAGTTCCCTCCTGCTTCAAGAGCTCTACAATCATCCTGGTCCCCAAAAAACCCTCCATCTCTGGACTAAATGATTTTAGCATTTATTGTCTCAATTTGTCCGCTTGTTTATTGTGTGTTCATATTAATTTTACTATTTCTATACCCCCACACTGGGATTGATTTTATTTATTACTGCACTATTGTGTTATTGTATAAGTAAGCACATTGTGTAGCACTGTACAATCCAGAGTCAGCTTCCTCGCATTTGCACACATACCTGGCAAATAAAGCTGATAATTAAGAAGAATACACACAGCAAATGCTGTTTTAGTCAAAAGCTAATTGTCAATTTTAAGATGTTAAAGGGAGTTTAAAACGTCACATCTGCAGTGATTCAGTAAAACTATGTGATGGCATTGGGGTCCAGCATGCACCCAGCCTGTGGACCTTTGCCACATCTCAGTTCTATTTCCTGTCAAAAAAACCACCAGTGCAAAAAGAAATATAATAATAATAATATTTTGGAGCAACTGCCCTCTAACAGCAGAATGAAATCTTCTCTAGAACTGACATAATTACCAACTG
Source organism: Fundulus heteroclitus (assembly GCF_011125445.2). Classification (NCBI taxonomy): domain Eukaryota; kingdom Metazoa; phylum Chordata; class Actinopteri; order Cyprinodontiformes; family Fundulidae; genus Fundulus; species Fundulus heteroclitus. The sequence goes on from NC_046362.1 coordinate 22,271,631, forward strand.
CACACTGTGGGATGGCTAGAAAACGACACTTTGAATGGTGGCCCCTCTATCTTCTCATTTTATAGTTCTTCGAGAGAAAGTGGACTTACTAAAAAAAATCTAAATCAGCAGTTTAAAGCTTCACAAAAACCAGAGAAAGCATTGCGGACCATAAAGACAATTAATACGTTTCCCCTCCACATCAGGACTCATTGGAATGGCATCTATGGGAGGTCTCCGTCTGTGGAGAGAAGGATTTGAACGAATCCCATTGGCCTAGTCACTGAGCTCAAGGCCAATGTACTGCTAGAGAAAAATATCTTGACTTTCACATCTAACTTCATTGATTTTTTTCTACACAAATAATGCATGAGTTAAAAAGTGTAACGATGAGTGGGAGGGGAAAGGAAAAATATACTTTCTGAGGCCCTAAACAGTTACTGACCCTCCAGATAAAAAAGTTCTTGCTGAAACATTGAGAAAAACCAAAACCTTCACTTTATTTAAAACAGGAGAGAAATAATCCCACGTTAAGAAATGATTCAGCGGTGGCCCCATTTTATCAGCACCGTGCATAGAAACCCTGAATAAACAAGGCCGGATAACACAGAGAGAGGAGGAGAGTGAAGAAGCTAACAGCGTCTCCAGAGCTCACCATCAGTGAACTACAACAACACTGACATCTTGGGGGGCTTAATATAGGTCATACCTTTAAAACTGTACCCTTCCTGATCTGTAAACTAAGCTTTTAGAAGTGCTATATGCCCGATCTTGCTTCAGAGTCTCACCTTGACAGCTTGTCAAACATATTGGCCAACTTCTCCGCTTCGTACTCCTTCTGCTCCTCCGTCATCTCTTCGATGGGGTTTGGCATCGGCTCCTCCACATGACCCGTAATGGGGTTGATGCTGGAATTGGCATAATTAAAAGGGCTTAATGTATATCTGCAAACCACCTCGTTAGCGCTAGACAAGCTGACACCGGCCGTCCGAGTAACTCACAACGGTTTGGCAGACTTATACTCGTCTGTGTCTGAGTCTTCGTCTTCGGAGTACTGCGTCTCTCCTCTGCCTCCTGCCAGAAGCCCCCGGGCCACCAGGAGTCCGGCGGCGTTCCCATATCCCGTGTACTTCAAAAGATTGTCCACTGGACGGCAACACCACACGCAGGAACGGATTAATACTTCATATAGAGAAACCGGGCGCTCTCTCTCACTCGTCCTCACTCACCGCTCTCCTTGCAGAGGACAAACAGGAACTCGGCGGCCGTCTGCTTCACGCCCATGTCCACGTGCGTCATGAGGCGAACCAGCTTGTTTCTGACGGTGGTGCCCACCTCGGGCCGGTTCTTCACGTCCTTCAGTGGAGGCAGTACCTACGACGCGCAGCGGTTTGCCGTTATTGCCAAGGGAATGTCGCCAGATGTTGGGGCGCTGGCTGTTTTTTGATCGTCTGCAGCGTTACCTGAGTTTTGATGTATCTGCGGATCTCTCTGTGGCACCTGGACCCTTCAGTCAACAGGCTGAGCACCGGAGTCAGACCCTCTTTGTAGTTGGAGCCCTTTGAGCGACACAGGAGAGAAAACTATTAACTGGGTTTTCCAAAAAAAGCAAATAAAACAAAGCAACTGGACTTGTTTTCCATAGTTGAAGACGTTTCGCTTCCTCTCCAGAAAGCTTTCTCAATTCAAAAGGTCTAGACCAGGGGTGTCAAACATACGGCCCGCGGGCCGGATCCAGCCCGCCGAACAATTTAGTCCGGCCCGGTGGCTAAATGCATTATCATTATTAAAAAAAAGAAGAAAAAAATATATATATATATATTTTTTTTTTTTTCCCAGTGTCCTGTCTGGCAATGTGGCAATAAGAATTGTTGTCTTAATGCCAAAAAGAGCTCATCAGATTTCACTTTCACAAGTGGAGCAGTACAGCTTTTGCCATATAGTGCTCCGCTTGATTTATGAATGTGAATAGTTTTATTATGATTAATGCGGGGAATATCTGAAATGATATGGATACTACAATGGCAAAGTAGGAGAGGAAAGGAAGAACAAGAAGAAAAAAACAAAAGGTGAAAGAAAGAAGAGATAAAAGGAAGAGAATGATAAAAATTATCAAATTATTGAAAAAAACATGTACTTCGTTTAATTGAAAATCTGCAGTTCCCATATTGTCCACGCGGGGCACTGTGTTTTAATTAGCAGATTAAGCTTCAGGTGTGGAAAAATTTAAATAATTTCTTAATTTTTATCAGTTTGATGTATTTTGTCATGCAGGACAGTGTTTTTAAGTTCCAAAAAATGTGAATAAATGTTTTTCAACATTTTACAATCACTGTGATCAGTTCCTATGTATAATGCACAAGTAAATGTTTAACTGAGTAAAAGTATTGTTGAAATTGCACATACTTTTCTTAAAAATGCTGAGGTTATTCATAATATATTGTGTAAAAGTGAAATTAATTTAATATAAAAATCAACAAGTCCACATTTATTAGTTCTATTTAATCTTGCAATGAGTTTACTCGTGTGGCCCTCTTGAGATCAGATTAAGCTGTATGCGGAAAACAAGTCCAGTTGCTTTGTTTTTTTACTTTTTTTTAAAATGACCATGACCTGGATGACTGAGAATCTTCACCAGCATATTTACTGGGCAGCATATAGAGGATCTAAAGGTTGAGTAGTAAAAAAAGAAGAAACTAAAAGGAATAAATAAAGCTTTAATTTTCTTACTAATAAAAAGGTCACACAGTGGAGAACAAAAATGTTTGGGACTCATTTTTGCAGATTGTTACCGTATTTTTCGGACTATAAGGCGCTCTTAAAATCCTTAAATTTTCTCAAAAATTATATTTGATTACCTTATATATGATTACCGTTGTGCTTATTGACTGATTTTAGGTGGTGCAATGCGCTCAAAAATCTGTTTAAAAACAAATCTGTGTACTCTGATGGGCAGAGTGATATCACACACTTGGGAGGAATATTTAGTGCGCCTTATAATCCGGTATGGTCCGAGAAATGCGGTACAAAAACCGACAGCTGGATCAAATCCATTTTTAGTTAACCAAGAGATTAGTGAAATGTTTTTTTTTTTCACAGTTGAAACCAAATTTTTTCCATATGATGTACAAATAGACAAAATCCTTTTTTCCCTCCCAATCTGACATCAGGTTTCCTGCATGAGGGACCAAAATTATTTTGATTTGCTAAATACCACAATGATAAAAGAAAAAAAATACTTTTTGAAAACATAAAACCATAGATACTTTTAAAAGCTTAGACACATTTCTTTAATATTTGCTAGAATCAGCAGTCAGCTGAGGTCGATGCACGCTACTTTGTAAAAAGTAAACTATGTAAGCTAGGTTGAACATTTCTCAGCATAGTTTGCAAGATTTTGGGCCCATTTTTCCAGAATAAACCGACGTAACCAACTCAGGTTTGTAGACCGCCTTGCTCAGAGCTCTGTGATGCCAACACCACATCATTGACTAGATTGTGCTTAGGCCACTTTGTAGCTGATCTACTTACTTAGGACCATTGTTCAAGACTCGGTTGTTTTCAAGCTTTATGTTCCTTGCTTTGATATTTCAACATAATCGTCTTTCTTTTTGATGCCATCTTAGTGAAAACAAACCATTTTGTTCCCGTGCGTCCTACTGGAGTGCCTCGATCGATTCCCTTCTCTTGCCGTTTTGATGAATTAGTTAGAAAAATACTAATAGTACTTCAATCTCATGTAAAATGTTATTTATTACCATATTATTAACCAGATTTCTTTAAATTACCCCAAAGTTCAATTGATTATTGTTTTAATCCTTGTTTGGGTCGCATGACTCATAAATTATAACAAATTAAGGGGATAAGGTGACTTCTCTAAGGGGATAAGGTACGGAGAAGCATCGAAAGAGCCAGTTGAGGTGGAGGGACTTTATGTCCCGTCTGGCCTGGGAACGAATTGGGATCCCCCCCAGAATGAGCTGATGATGCAGGGGAGAGAGATGTCTGGGGTTCTCAGATAAGCAGGAGACGATGGATGGAAATAACCACATTTCTGTGCAGCAGAATGAGTCGACTGTAGAGATTCCCTTCATCTGCCATCGACATATTTACTAAATGACCTGCATAATGACTACATAAAGAGGAAAAACTGTGGTCCTGAACAACAACAACTCCCTGCATATAACATAAAAGGGTGAAATGACCAGCACTACAGTGCTACATTTTGTGGCTTCTGAAGAAGAAGAGACGGAGATAACTGTTCATCTGATGAAAGGACCAGGCAGGAACCGCATCACAGACTCTCTTACACTGCAAAAAGGGAACTAAAAGTAACTTTTTCTTGTAATTAGTGTATTTGTTCTTGATTTGAGCAGCTAAATAAGACTATTTGTCAATGGAATAAGTATTTTTACCCCTAATATAAGCTAATCAGATATCCTTCTCTTGAAATAAGATGATGGAGATGAATTGTATGAATTGTATTTCAAGTGCAGAAGTCTTACTCCGTTGGCAAATAGTCTTGTTTACCTGCTTAAATCAAAGGAAAATGCACCAATTTCTCTACATGCATTTGTCAGAGCGGCAGCATCAGCTTGAGAGAAAAAGCTGTATCCGTGACGCAGACAGCCCTGCAGCTATTAGATGCTCACAGAACAACATAATGGACATAACTGCAGCATATTTATGAGGCAACTTAGTGCTAGGTTGGTAGAAGACTTCTAGTGCGGCTACAACAAACAACAGAGACGTATTCTGTGAGACGGAAAAGCCTCAGATGTTTTTCTTTGCAGGAAGAGATGAAACACTATAGCTATACCTTCATATAAGTGTTAATTTTTCACAGCAGTGAAATGTGAAACAGTTTTTAACGTGAATAACACATCTGGCCTTGTTTATTACAATATTTCCCCTTGATTCTGGTTACACCAGAACCCGCCCGTGTTCGCTCGTGAAGGGAAAACTTTACCTTGTCGATTCTCCTCTCCATAAAGTCCAGTAACACCTGAACTGCTTCCATGTTTTTGCCGCCGTACTCCTCCACGCCGCCCAGGACGGGCATGTCGATCAACACATCCAGGCAGGAGACGGGCAGGTTATTAAGCAGGTTGACAGCGTGGCTAAATTAGGAGAATAACAGCATTTTGTTTTTAAACATGCAAAACATTTAACATCATAAAAAGGTGAAATCAGAAACTCAAGGTGATAATAATAAGTAACAGGTTACAAATAAAAGACTTGTCTTTAAAAATGATGGTGTGGGTTGAGTTTGTCACGTTCTTAACAGCAATTAGGCCGTTTTCACACTGAATTAACACCACTTTAAAGTCTCCAAGATCTCCAAGCCAATTCAACATCAGAGCATCACAGAAAATCCATGTAACGGACAGGATGACCCCGCTGCAGCTGCTTCCTGGCCATCGCTGATTACCAGCACAGGTATGACTCCTGCACCAGGATTCCTCACAATCTGAAGAAGTTCAATATTTTTATACGAGATTTCTGCCGCTCCACAAGTTTCTGCATTGCAGTAAAGGAAAAAGCACAATATGTACGTTGTAGGGCAGGGAGATGAGCATTAAAAATCTGATTATGTTATACCAAATCCGTTTAGTCAATTTTCCCCATCATTTTTGTTCCACAAAAAGAAATTAAAGAAACCATCATAAAAACTTGCTTTTATTTCAAGCTTTTTATCTGGAAGTTGACCTGAGTTCAAAGTGCAACTAAACAATAGCTGTGAAACCTGCTTGTAAAACAAGATGGCTGCCCTGCCGTTGTAAACAATGAAAACAAAACAAAATGCTTGCTGCTAGCGGCATTACACAATGAGCTAACAACAGGCTTTACTTCACTTGTGTAATTTAAACTAACTTAAAAAAAGTAAATGAGTAAATAAAGTGGCTTGTATTATGGTAAAAAAAAAAAGCTTTGGTAAGCAACGAAGACTCTCCGCTCAATGGATATTCGGAGCATTACGGTACACTGTGTCACTACCTGATCGGACCCCTGAGCTGTCTACAAGACTGCCTGACTGTAATGTTGAAATTAGAAGTGTATTTATGTAAAGGCCCCCCACACACATGGGCGTACTTCACTCCGAGGAGGTCGACGCGTACTCGTGGCGTACTCAAGGTGGACTGTGCGGACGACCCGCATACAGATATGCACAGAGCTAAATTTTGCATCACAGTCCCTCTCTGTTCTCACTGACAGGTGGGAGCCTGCTGGAAAAGAAACGTCTCTAGGTGCTCAGCTAGCTAATCACACATTTACCATCCGTTCCCCTGCTTTGGACTCAGACCTGAACCTTCAAAAGCATCTAAAGACAGTTACAAGGTCGGCTTTCTATCACCTGAGGAACATTTCCAGGATTAAAGAACTAATGTCTCAGCAGGATCTAGAAAAACTAATCCATGCGTTTATATTTAGTAGAATAGATTACTGCAACAGTGTTTTCACAGGTCTGCCTAAAAAGTGGATCAGACAGCTGCAGCTGATCCAGAACGCTGCTGCCCGCGTCCTCACTAATACTAAGAAAGTAGAGCACATCACCCCAGTTCTAAAGTCCTTACACTGGCTCCCTGTATCTCAGAGAATAGACTTTAAAATACTTCTGTTAGTCTATAAATCCCTAAATGGCTTAGCACCTAAGTACATCACAGACTTGTTATCAGTGTATCAACCATCCAGACCACTCAGGTCTTCTGGCTCCAGCCTACTCTGCATACCTAGAACCAGAACTAAACATGGAGAAGCAGCATTTAGCTCCTATGCTCCACTTATCTGGAACAAACTTCCAGAAAACTGTAAAGGTGCAGAAAGCCTGAGTTCATTTAAATCAAGATTAAAAATACATTTGTTTAGGATTGCCTTCAACTGTTCTAGTTAACTGAAACACCACTAGTTTTTTTTATGTTCTATTTTCTATCTACATTTTATTCCTACTTGCTTTTATTCTGTTTTATTTTGCTATATTTTAATCATGTAAGTTAAAGCACTTTGCATTGTCCTTGTACTGAATTGTGCTATATAAATAAATTTGCCTTGCCTTGCCTTGGTCTCTCTGGCAGAAAGTGTGGGAATTGTAGGAATTTGCCACAAGAAATGTAGGCAACATTACGCTCCACTATGAAGGGTAAAACGTCCTCGGAGAGTCAGCGTGAAGTCAGCTAAGCTCACAGTATGCGCACAAGAGTATGTGGGAGCCTTTAGGCAGCCCGCACCTTAGCGACAATAAACCTAGTAAGTTAATTCAATATAAAAGTTCTGTTTATTTTAGCCTCATGATAGAAACAGGGCTGTGTGGTCCAACTACTCTGTCCTCCCCACAGAGACGGATAGAGAGGTGTGGACGTGAAGCGTCAGAGTGATATTACACACCTGGGAAGAATATTTAGTGCACTTTATAATCCGGTGTGCCTTATAGTCCGAAAGATTCAGTAAAACTAATCCTGTCAGAAAAGGGCTTAAGTCAAGGAAACAGCACAGACCCAAGCTTAATTATCTTTTTGTGTCTTTTTACAGGCCGCAAAAAAAAAAAAAAAAAACACACCACCAAGTATAAAGAGCAGCGAGAAACAGATTCCTACCTGTGTGCTTCTTCTGTTTTCTCCTCCGTCTCAGTTTTCAGCATCAACAGGTGACGCAGGATAGCAGCCAAGAGTCGGAACTGGTGGTCGTCCTCCTGTAAAAACCAAACAACATGTAAAATGAATAAATAAAATAAATAAAGAAATCACTCAAATAAAAAAAAAAATGGGTGATTAAAATAATTGCAGGAACATTAGTCTGGAGGTGAAAGGCCAAACAGCAGAAACTATCAGCAGCAGGTGAAGGGAAGGAACCTAAATAAAATGCCTCTTTAACTATAAGAAAAGCAGGGACAAATACAATCCTTTAAACGCAGTTTGGACTTACACTGTTAGAAGTTGCCCTTGTGCTTCATTCCCCCCTCTGTCCAAATTGCAGGGAACATCAGAAGCATAATTAAACTATATCTTCAAAAAACTACAGTTGTACCAAGAAAAACAATTCACTATTTAAAAAAAAAAAAACATTTACTGTAGCAGAAACAAGCCATACATCTTGTAATGTGTAAAAGATAGCAGAATTCATCTGTGTCAAGTAAAAAGGAACCTTTTCTATTGAAAATCCACCATTACAATATGAAACACAAAACAAGTACGCTTCGGATCACCGTCTTCGGTTTGCTCCTCCAGCTTTCAAGGCTTCAATTTTTAATCAAAAATATCACTGAACAGCTATTTTAAACCATTTGTGTGATCTAAATTCAGAAAAGCAAATTCTGGTGAAGAACATATTAAAACACTCCCACATTTATTAAGGTATTAAAATAGCTAAAATCACTCACCAGGCGTATCACATCTGGCATAAATGAAGATAAATCACAAAATAAAATGTAACTGTCTCCTCTGTTTGTTCATAAAATGTCTGGCTTTTGATTTTTCATCGTTCCCGTTCCATTTTTTTTTTTTTTTTTTGCATAAGCCTCCTAGTTTTAAAGTTTGATCTGAGGGGCGATGGACAAATCAGCGCGTATGTCTGCATGTTTGTAACCTCTTGGCTTCCATGTGACTTCATGCCGCACTCTAATTGGCTACATGAAGATTCTCCTGTGGCCACACTGCAAAAACAGAACTAAAACTAAGTAAAAGTTTCTTGAAATTAATGTATTTCTCCTTGATTTGAGCAGGTAAATAAGATTATTTGCCAATGGAATGAGTATTTTTACCCCTAAAATAAGATAATTAGATATACTGCACTTGAAATAAGATGATGGAGATGAATTGTTCCTATTTTAAGTGTAAAAAATCTTATTCTATTGGCAAATAATCTTATTTACCTGCTCAAATCAAAGAAAAATACTCTCATTTCAAGAAATATTTTCTTATTTTTATCTCTATTTTTGCAGCGCAATCAGCCCCTTTTGTGCCATTCTTAGGATTAATTCATCGTACTCAGCGTTTCCCCTTCCATTATCCAAATTTGGTCATTTACTTACAAAATAATAATTTCACAGTGTTTAACCAGAGGAAAAAAAAGTGGATAAAAAAAAAACTTGGACCAAACTGACAAGCCTTTACAATTCACAGGCAGGAAAGTGACCGTAGACAGATTTATGTTTATTGTGCTGTGATCTCCGACATCTATCGCCCCATAAATTTTACCCACCAGCCACCGCTGCTACTTAGCATTTTGAAATTATCTGTGCGCTGCTTAAACTGCGGACATTTAGCTGGGTGCTTCTGACTGTCGAGATGAGGGCGAACACCACAGTGAGATCCAAAGAGCTGTCTGAGGCCTTCAGAGAGAAGATTGTACACTGCAAAAAGGGAACTCAAAGTAGGTAAAATCCTCTTGAAATTAGCGTATTTTTCCATTGATTTGAGCTGGTAAATCAGATTATTTGCCAATGGAATGAGTATCGTTATCCCTAAAATAAGAACAATTCATCTCCATCACCTTATTCCAAGTGCAGAATGTCTAATTATCTTATTTTAGGAGTATAAATTCTCATTCCATTGGCAAATAGTCTTATTTAGCTGCTGAAATCAAGGAAAAATATACATATTTTAAGAACATTTTACTTACTTTTAGTTCCCTCTTTGCAGTGTAGCAGCGTACGAGTCTCCTCGTCTGATTTTAGGGAATCAGATATTCCTAATTCTAGAAAAATAGTAAATTAGTCTCCATGTGGAGGCCATCCAAAACAACTGCCAACACACCCAGGTGGTACAAGAAGTCTTAAAAAAAACACTAAAATGTCTTAATGGGGCCTAAAGCAGGCTCTTGCTACTGTTGAAAGAAGGTACATAAAAAAGATGCAGTTTAAACAGATGTACAAGGAATAAAACTTTGCTCTACAAAAAAAAAAAAAAAAAACAACATGAAGGAAACCAGACTAAGGTTTGTCAGCTGAGAGCTAGAAGTGTCGTGGTTTAGGGATGCCTTGCTGCTCACCATCAGAGACGAGGGAGCTTGAGTAAAATGTGAGAACATCCATAAAAAGTCTGACGCTGAAACAGAACTGGACCCTGACAATGAACTAAAAAGTCAATTCACTGGTTTCAAATAACCAGTGAAAGGTCCTGGAGCTCGCTAATAAAAGAGATCTCACAACTAAAAGTGAAGGCTGGGACAAACGGTTTGTTGCTGCAACAACTAATTTGACCTTTTCTTGTTTGTTTTAATCAGTTACAAGAACTAAAAAGTTCTCGCTGGAAGTAGAAAGTTGACCCAAAAAGTTGTATCAACACGTTTAAAAAAAAAGGCACTCATCCCAAATGCAACAAAAGAGACATTTTTAACGACTCCCAATTGAAAGCTATACCTACAGCTTTTCCTGTCGCTTTCTGCACACAAACCCATATTTTGACCATTTTACCAAGACAACGACACCGGAGCGTGGGCGCACTGACCTCGTTCCGACTTTCCGACAGGGTGAGGTTGAACAAGGCCTTGAGCGCCTCCATCGCCCGCTCGTTGTTCTCTGCGCGCAGCGGCAGAGCCTGCGGTTCCGGCTGGGCGGCTTCGTAGGTGCCGACCCAGCGCACGTCCAGGGTGTGCTCCAGCACCTCGGTCAGCAGCCTCACGGCGTGGCAGTCTTTCCTCAGGACCCCCCGCACGTCGGGTCGCAGGGCGGACAGCAGGAAGAAGAGGCGCAGGATGAACAGGCCCACCTCGTGCTGCCACGTGCGGGCGGAGCGCAGGCTGCCGCAGAGGCCGCGCGCCAGCTGCATATCCACGCACACCTGCTGAGCCGCCGCGCTGTTGTACACGACGTTGCACAGGCACTTCAGGGCCTCCACCGCCACCCTCTTCTCCTCCTCGGACCGCGCGCCGTCCTGAGCGGTCTCCTGTCCGTCCCCGTCCTCCTGCCCGGCGCGCAGCATCGCCATCCTGGTCAGAACCAGCATGCCGTCCATGGTGGCCACCGGTCCCAGGACGCGCTTGTCCCTGGAAAGGATGCGAAGGGTTTCCAGACACGCCTGCTGACAGCCGGGCCGCACCTGTCTCCCCAGGAGCGCCAGCACGCTCTGACAGAGTTTCTAAACGAGAAGACAAGACGGCGAAGGAAGACGGTCATCACCGCGCGGACCAAACGTTGCGTGGTTTAAATAAACGAGGGTGGTGTACTCACGCTCCTCAGGGCTTCTTCTTTCTGGTCAAACTTGAAGGTCTGAGTGTTCTGAAAGAAAACAATAAATAAAACACGGTTCATATCTCACAAAAAGCACGGCGGACCGGCCCTTCTGTTTCCATCAGTGCTGTCGTAGCTCTCTGCTTCCTAGAAACAATGTTCTCTTCCTGCCAGTCGCCTGCTGCTGTGTGTTTGCTCAGGATGCGCCTTGAAATTACCTCCACCATTGTCCCTGTTCCCAAGAAGCCAAGGTCCACAGGACTTAAAGACCCGTCGCTCTGACCTCTGTGGTTATGAAGTCCTTTGAGCGCCTTGTGTTTTCACACCTAAAAGAAATCACTGACCCCCTCCTGGACCCCCTACAGTTTGCCTACAGAGCCCACAGGTCAACCTGGCCCTTCACCACACCCTCCAGACACCTGGACTCTGCAGGAACCTACGCCAGGATCCGGTTTGTGGATTTCAGCTCTGCCTTCAACACAATCATCCCAGCTCTGCTTCAGGAGAAGCTCTCCCAGCTGAATGTGCCCGACTCCACCTGCAGGTGGGTTACAGACTTCCTGTCTGACAGGAAGCAACACGTGAAGCTGGGAAAACATGACTCTGACTCACAGCTCATCAGCACTGGTTCCCCACAGGGCTGTGCTCTTTCTCCTCTGCTCTTCTCCCTGTAACCCAACAGCTGCACCTCCAGTCATCAGACGACACCACCCTCATCGGACTCATCTCTGATGTGGACGAGTCCGCCTACAGGTGTGAGGCTGACCATCTGGTGACCTGGGAGAACAACCTGGAGCTGAACGCTGTAAAAACTGTGGAGATGGTTGTGGACTTCAGGAAGAACTCAGCTCCAGCTACCCCCATCACCCTCTGTGACTCCACCATCGACACTGTGGAGTCTTTCCGCTTCCTGGGAACTATCATCTCCCAGGAGCTAAACATCAACTCCCTCACCAAGAAAGCCCAGCAGAGGATGTACTTCCTGCGGCAGCTGAAGAAATTCAACCTGCCAAGGACAATGATGGTGCAGTTCTACTCCTCCATCATTGAGTCCATCCTCACCTCCTCTATCACCATCTGGTACGCTGGTGCCACCACTAAGGAGAAGGTGATTGGCTGCAATCTTCCATCTCTCCAGGACCTGTACGCCTCCAGGACTCTGAGGCGTGCAGGGAAGATTGTGGCTGATCCCTCGCACCCCAGCCACAAAATATTTCAGTCACTTTCCTCTGGCAGGAGGCTGCAGTCCATCAGGACCACAATCTCACGCCACAAGAACAGTTTCTTCCCATCCGCCTTATCAACAAGGCCAAGAGCCGCCCATGACACTTGACACTGCCTTTCTCCCCTGTTCAGGACCTACAAGCTACACCAACGTAGCATCTCCAAACCTTCTGCGTTACAGTAATGCATTTGATTTGTTGTTGATGCTGCAGACACACATATATATATATATATATATATATATATATATATATATAAACAGAATCTATAGCTAGATTTGGGTCAGTTTTCCCTTTTCCGTCTGTCCTAAATGCTGCTGGAAAACAGATCATATCACACCACTGCTTAGATCACTGCTCTGGCTCCCTGATTATAAAAGGATAGAGTTTCAAATCTTGTTGCTGGTCTGTAAAACCAGCAATCAGCAGGATTAAACAAGCAGAGGCAGCATTTGATTGCTATGCTGCTCAACTCTGGAGCAAACGCCCTGGAAACCCAAGATGAGCAGAAGCTGTTAGCTCCTATAATTCGTGACAGAAAACTTGCCAGCAGCTCAATCGTCAAGGTTAAATATTACTTTATAAGTTAATTTCAATGGCGTCGAAACTTTCAGTTTGTTTAAATTGGCTTTTTATTTATTTTTTTCATTTCGGATTTTTTTTTTTTATTTCACTGTTCTGTTTACTTTGAGCTGTCCAGAACATCCAACACAGAGCAGTCCTGCCCGAGATTTGCATTAAACACATAAAGCGGCAGCCAGCATGTCGATTGCAACGATATCACTGGTGTATTTAGCAGTTTTCTGTCCTGCTTAATCGTTCTCCGACACGGTGTGGGCTTGAGTAAAGATTAAAAGTGATTTGACAGAACGCACCTCTGCTCAGCTAGCAACTCAGGGTACAAGCTAACTCAAAGCTAGCACGCCCCTATGCTAACGCTAGCTAGCTAGCTAGCTAGCATTAGCATCCTGCTTTGGTTGAATGAAATCCGAGCGAACACCCCCCCTGGCTCACCTCTTGACTGTACCGACGTAAAAGCTTCTCTGCGTCCTCTTCGTTCGCACTTTCAAGCTGGGACAGGAGGCCGTTCAGATCCATGATGGAGAGACCGTGTGGAACACGGACAGCTAGCTTGGTCCGGACGTTGCCACTGTGCTGCTAGCTGTCAGGCTAAAGTTGGTGTCAGATAGCCTGTCTGCAGGGAAACTCCCCTGACTGCCTCCATCTCAGTCGCACAACTGCACTGATTAGACGCTGCTAAACAATCGGGTTATGGTACTTTGTTCAAACAGATCATTCACAAATACATCGAAAAAGTATTTTATTTTGAATATATACTTATGTTTTTATTGCTTAGCATTGGGATTCCCTTCAGTGTGTGGACTGCAGAAAGTAAGAAGTTGATAGAATAGAATAGAATAGAATAGAATAGAATTCATATAACAGAAGCAAGGTGAGTGGCGATTAGAAACAAATAGATGAAACACAATACTAATACAAATAACAATTATACAGAAACTGTACAATTGTGACATAAGTTCAAATAAGAAATCCTACAGGTATGAATAAAGAAGTAGATACGTTTTTTTTTTAAAGATATGTAACAAAAAAAATTATCCTTTTTCTTATATATTTGTGCAAAAAAATAGGTCCTTTACAACGTATCACTGGTGTGAAATGTTATAGTCCAGGAGCCCCAAAATAATAGTGCCAGAGACTGGTGACCCCATGTTGAGCTTCTTTTAAAGTTATTATTTGATATCAGTTTCACAAATAAAGAAATACACATTTTATTTAGCACATTGGTATCAAATCATCTCTCGACCCCCCAAGAGGTATTTCATGACCCCCTGCTTTACAAGATAATGCAGCAGTTTGCCACTGAAGGAGCTATGAAGTGCATGATTCTTATAAACGGCATCACAGTTGTGTGTCCAGTCCAGTTTATTGTTGAAGTAAAGACCCAAGATTGTATAAGAGTCCACTCTCTCATTCTCAACTCTGGTTATTCAGTTGTAGTACAGTGTATCTGTGCCTGTAGAAATCCACCTCCAGCTCCCTATAGTTTGGATGTGGATATGATAATGCCCAAGGTGGTTCTAGACCAGATTTATTAGGGAGGGCAGGGATGGGGCCACTGTTTTTCATGGGGGCACACAAGAAAAGAATAATAATAAATGTTTTTCTAAAAAGGGCAATATTTCATCTTTAATATGTTAAATTAGTTGCAAACCCCTGATCTAGCAGATGAAAACGGTGATTCTATTGCAATACAACTGTAATTAAAACTGCAATTAATCTTTAAGGAATCTTTAAATCATTGTTAAAGTAAAACTGTAAAGGTAAAAAATTATTTGGTCCATGGGACCAATCAGTTATGGTGTCTGTGCCAGCGCATATCATCATAATATATTATGTATTATGTTTATTTTATTTATTTATTTTTATTTTTTTCATTTTTTTAAAGGTGAAATTAAATATCCCAACCATTACAGATAATCCTAAGGGGGAGAGAAAAAGGTTGTGCTCTGAAACAGTGATCATTCCCCTGCCAATCTGTTTATGTTTCTGAAACTGTTACTGTATTTTACACATTGAGAGCGCAAAAGAGAATTAAAAGAAGTCAGTTATTAGTATCACATAGATTAATGAAAAAGTTTTTGAAAAATATATTTGGGACATTTTTTGTTTGCAGCAAAAGGTACTATTCTAAGGTGTGGTGAAAATGTTTGTGTCATCAGTTCTCCCCCAAAAAAGAATGGTTCTGATAAATCATTTAAAGCTCACATTTTACTGAGAAGTCATGCCCATGATGAGTGCATGTACTGTGTGCATGAGTTTTGAATGTCCAATTAGAGATTTCTGTGCAATTATGTATGTTATTTGTCCTTGTGCTGTTTGCGTCATAATGTTGTTGGGAACGGCAGCTTCCTGCTTGTCAGAGAGGGTCAAATCAATATCCTGTAATAAATAATTCAATCGGACTGCTTAACAAAAGCGGCAGGGAAATGAGCTAGGTGAAGATCAGCTTTCTAGATCATTTTTAGAAACCTTTAATAACTGAGTCATTTTAATAGGAGTTTGCTTCAAAATGTCCTCCATTATTTTACTGACAGTTGAAGCTTTTAATACCATTCAGCCAAGACCTCATAGGGACAAGCTGGAGTTTTCAGGAGTGGACAGCCTGGAGTAGATTTGTGCCAGCGGAACCACCTTCAGATGAACGTGGGGGAAAACTAAGGAACCAGTGGTGGACTCCTGCACGTCCCACCACGCCAACACCTGGTGAACATCCAGGGAACTGACATTGACATCATGCAAGTACCTGAATAATAAACTGGACCAGAATCCCAACTCTGATGCTCTTTACAGGGAGAACCCGAGCAGACTCTACCTGCTAAGAAGACTGAGACCTTTTGGAGTGCAACGGGCGCTACTCCAGGGTACAAGCTAACTTATAATGTGGCATCAGCCATTGTCTATGGCAGGGGTGTCAAACTAATTTCTATATGGGGCCACTTTGGCATCATGAAGTCATTAAAAGGGCCGCTTGCATGTGTAGAGACGATACTTTTCATTTCATAATTTCATTCCAGTTCACACAGTAGTATAAAAAAATGCACAGTAACATAAAAGTAGCACCCTAGGGCCCAGTGTATACAGTTTATCTGCAAAAAAAAAGTTGATATTGGGGTGAGTTACACTTACAGGAGGCACAGTTTTAGCCACTTTATACACTTTAAAAGGATATACGCCTTTTTTTTGGCTTTTGAGGGCCGGATAATTTATCCTTGATGGTCCGGATTTGGCCCGCGGGCCTTGAGTTTGACACCTGTAATTTGTTAGAACAGCAGCGTATCTGTATCTGAGAGGAAGAGGTTAGATAAGTTCATCAGGAAGGCCAGCTACATCCCAGGATGCTCCCTCAACCCCGTCCAGGTGGTGTCAGACAGAGGGACTCTATAGCAGAAACGAACGTCACTGTTGGACGTCTCCCACCACATGCATGAAGCCGTTGCAGAGATGGGGAGCTCTGTCAGTGACGGACTTCTGCATCCTGAACGCACAAAGGAGCGTTATCGCAGATCCTTCCCCCCCAGCAGCTGTTAGACTTTATAACCACTTCATCATGTCTGCTATTTTTGCATCTTTTAAATCACCTGTTGGTGTTTTTTTCACTGTCCTACAACCCATGCAATAATTCTGATGTAGTGACTTCTGCTGCTATCAACACCTGAACATAAGTCAGTACACATGTATGTATGTATGTACAAATGTATGCACGTATGTATATGCACATATATACACGTAGGTAAGTATGTATGTAGGCGCATAGATATATGTATATATTTAAGTATATAGATATGTTTATATATAGAGAGAGACCACTAAGAATGTAAATAAGACATCATATGCCCATTCCTTATCCTTTTTTGTATTTTTTTTTTTGGTATTCTTTTTGATCCATTGTATATATGAAGATTCACTGTATATAACTGAATGCACCTTCCCTACTCTGCACCTTCTTGTATGAGCCGATGTAACGAGTGAATTTCTCCATTGTGAGATCAATAAAGACCATCTTATCTTATCTTATCTTTTAATGCATAAATATTCATCCACATTTATTTTAAATTACACGACTCTGTTGTATTTTTTTTTAGAGTACATAGTTTTTAATAACTGCACAGTATGTTTTCTTATGCTGTAAATTGGCTTTTACTGTACAGTCTCCTATTCCTATTTTTTTATGATTTTATCTGTATGTGTATCTGCATGGTTCTATGTCACCTTGCTGCTGGTACACCAGATTTGCTCCACTGAGGAACAATAAAGGAGATTTCCAGCAGTGATAATTGTAGAACTAAAAACAAAAAAAAAAAAAGATAGCCGTTCTAAAATACTGTGGGGGGTTTGGGCGATATCAAAGACGTCCACTTTGGAGACAGCGCGATTCTCACAGCTGCCAGACGAGGCTGTGCAAAGATCTCAGAAGAACATCTTTGGCGGATATTGGTGTTGACATTAAGGTCAGGTGATTATATTACAATGAAGAGCCGACTTCTTCTTTATAATTTTTTTTTCCCTTTGCATCAAACAAGCCGTCTGTGTTCAGTTTCTCTGCGGTGAGTCCAGCAGGATTTCAGAGATGCATCACGGAGGATTCACTCTGCATAAAGAAACCACGGCAGGGGTAGGTTAAAGGTTGTGGGACTAAGGCGCAATGACCCCAGCACAGCAGGATACTCTCACAATAGAAATGTAATTTATTAAGCAGTGTGGCTTTTCTTGCTCAGGCCCAGCCCCCCTTCAAGTGTTTCCACTGAGGTTATGAACATAGGAGGGGGGGGGGGGGGGGGGACGACTAATTAGCTAGGATGATTCCAGGAATCATTTCTGCTCATTCATCTGCAGCATGTGAGGAGATAACGCGAGGAAAGTTTAACACATTGGTTTGAAAGTCGATAAAAATAATTAGCCGAAGTAGAAAAATATACAGATTGAAAAGCTGGGAAGTAGCTACTGTCAGTACTTGGATTATGATTATCATAACATAAAGTGATATTTTTAAATATATGAAATTGAAAGAGAAAATCCCACTATTTAATGATGGCAAAAAGTTTTCTTTGATAATTATAGACACGCCCCATTTCTCACTCACATTTTCTTAAATGCTTAAAAAACTCAGGACCAGGCAGGTTTGAAGAAAAAAAAAAACACATTACTAAACAAGAATTAAAATAACTTCAAAAGATCCCCTTTCTTTGCAGCACCTGAATTTATGAAAGAAGTGACAGCAACAATATGCACAAAACACCGCAATTAATTCTATTTATAGAATATAATCTTTTACTTTTAAAATTACAGGTTTATGGAGTAAGAGAGGCTGTTCATGTTTGCAGTGTTTACGAATGAAGTATCAGAGTTTAAATGTGGAGTACCCCAAGGTTCGCTGTTAGAACCTAAACTATTTAATTTATTCATTAATGGCATTTGGACAGTATCTAGTGAACTACAACTTTCCGTGTTTATTGAAGACACAAATTGGTATTTATCTGGAAATTAATTAAAAATGAATGAGAATAAGATTGGTAAAATTGTTCAGTTCAAGAAGTTTTTTGAAGGGGCCATGACAACAAATTTGATTTTTCTGGGGTTTTGGGGGTATAATATGATCTGTTGCACAGCCCCAGGAATCAGCGACCCCCTTTTGGTGCTTTTTTTTTTCTTTTTGGAAATTACAAAAATAAATTAAATTGCGAGAATATGGTATTGATATTATGAAAACTCTTCCCCTGTATTAAAATGAAGAATGTTGAGCATCTTGGTAAGCTATACTTTAGTATCGGCTCGCTGCCCTGCTGCTGTGGACCATGGACTTTGGTCCCGCTGTGTGGATGATGAATCGCGTCGCCAGTTTAAAGCCTTTGGTCGGCTTGGCCTCGCCTGTCCGACATCCTGCCTGCAACACAAATACTTCTACTAGCAATAATACCATAATATGGATTTATGACGGCGTGTTGCGCCGAGAAGAAAGGTGTGGATGGAGAGAGCGCAGACGTGTCTTTGAACGGTTTCCCCAAATATGGTTATAGCCAATCAGGGTGAAGTCAACTAGGCAGAGACGCATGTCATTACCGAACCCAACCCTTTTTATTGAGGAGGGAAATCTGGCCAGCCAAAACGACCTACTACAAAAAGGTGACGTTATTTTATGAAATTCTTTGGAGAATTTACATGTGCAGTAATATCAACAACATGAAATAGATTATACAGTAATGTTATGGCCCTTTTAAAAATACCCTATTATCAAATTGAAAAAAAAAAAACATTTATGATTTTTGGTAACTGAAAAAAAGGATAGTGTCATAAGCAAGGTGATAGCAGGATTTTTAGTGTAAAGGGGATCCGATGTTAGGTTTACAGGAGTATTTGTAAATCATACTTTTAACTAGATATCTCATAGAGAATTATTGAATTAAAAAGTCTACCAAAACTTGCATTCATTAACAATTTGTATTTTTTTTATTGTTCACTTATTCTTCCATATCAACATTGCAACAATTAACCAACAAACACTTAGTTTTACGAAAAACAGTAACAGGAATCTTACAACATGTAGATGCAAGTGAGCAGACCCACAGTTTAAGCTGCAAATGTTGATATTGAAAGATTTTGTGAATATAAAAAATATTTTCTACAAAACAACAAAAAAAATTGTCAAATGATTGGCACAAACTTTGTATTAACATCCAATTATATTTAAAGAAACCCTGATTTAAAAAGTGCACGAACTAAGTTAAAGTGGATGTGTTTTTCAGTTAATAGAAAAAAATTGGAAACTGATTCAAATTTTATTAATCTGTTATTGAATATAAAATAAATGTACAAAGGAAAAGTGAAGACACATTACAAAGTTGTTTGATTTTGCAAATTTGTGATGGCCATCTGTTTTTGCACATCTGTAGTTACTGTAAAATAAGAGGGGCAGATTATCTAGGGTTAATTTCGCAATCCTAGATAAACAACATTTTGTACAATCTTATTTTAATGATTTTATATATATATATATATATATATATATATATATATATATATATATATATATATATATATATATATATATATATATATATATAATTTCTTTTTATGAAACTAAAGGCAAAAAGAGGAGGGCGGAGAGAAGAAAAAAAATTTCCAGCTCATGAAGCAGCAAAGCAGTCCTGCACCATCAGATGTAGCTGGATGCACATCTTACAAAAAGTTCCACTTTTGTCTCGTCAGTCCACAGAATATTTTCTCACAAGTCTTGAGAATCATCAAGGTGGTTTTAGGAAGATGTCAGCTGGGTGTTTGTGAACTATATGGGTCAGGACCTCTCCTGACCCATAACCGCAGCTAACCAGTTATTTCTGGATTAATTTGGGTAGGCTGGCCTCTCCAAGTTTGAAAACATATTTTTAGTTGATTCTGGCTATTTAGGCCTGATCTTAAACTTTTTTTCTATAATCTGAAACATTTAAGTGTGACCAAAACAAACCCCAAACAGATCTCTGTCAGGATCAATTACTTTTACAGGACTGCATGTGTACAACCTGAACTGAACCATTTAAACCAAAAAGTGCCAATATGTCGTGATTTCTCGACAGAAAACCCATTAAACAGAAGAAAACAAACAAAAATGACTCACTGTTTTGAATTGTTGAATTATTTATGGGGCAGAATATTTCCAACATAATTTAACCGTCACCACAGATGCTCTCGAGTGCTTTTTATTTACAGAAAAGTGACGATACTTCATGTTACTGTACACTTTGATATTTTCCCTTTTTAATAAATACCCATGGGGTAATAGGTCCTCAGTAGCTTTGAGTGCATTATAAAACACACAACCCTAAGTTAATGCATCCTTTACTAACCATACAAAACAGACAACATAGAAAATATAGCATTACACCATGTTACAAAGTTACAGAAAATACTTCCTATATATATCTATCTTTATAGATATATATAGATATATATTCACAGAAGAACAGCAGAAATGCTCGCAACAGAATACATTTGTTGTGTTTAAGTTAACTATCTGAGATGGGGACACGTGACGGTTGTCAGCTCAGAGTCACAGACCTGGCGTCCCAGGAGAGAGTTAAGGCGGCGCGGCTCATCGCGACGAGAAGCTGCAACAGTGCTGAGCAACACGAGGGCAACCTGCAGCTGCTGGGACAGGAACCGCCGTCCAAAGACAGCACTGAGAGCGCCGATGTCGACTCTGGCTGGGTTGTACATTCCTTAAAACAAAAAGGCACAGCTTGGCAGGCAGCATTGCACTTTAAAAGATTTTGCTGCAGGTTCAGACGGGTCCATATGATTTGTTTTCTTTCATCAGCTGTTCGATGGAAAGAAACGACTAATTAACGAGTCCTGGTCAAATTATGCCACACTCATCGGGGAGGCCGACGCAACCCGGCCTCTTTAAATTGTCAGTCCGGCCTCGACTTCTTTCACCTTCCTCTCTTCTCTTCTTTGTCTTCGCGAGAGAGAGAGAGCTCAGAGGCTGCAGCTGCCGGATTATCAGGCGTGGAGTTTGCACGCAGCAGAAGTCTATCCAGACCTATTTGGCCCAGCCTGTAGTGGCCTCTCCGTTGATGTAGGCGAAGCCTGGAAAATGCTGCGAGTGCTCGTACTCGGAGTTCCTCCGAGGGCCAAGAGGAGAGTACATGTCCCCAGAGGTGGCATAGCGAGAGGAATGCATAGGCGGGCTGGTGTAGCAGCTGTTAGTGGGGGACACATCTGGCCAGCGGGGGGCGATGGGCGCAGGGTGCAGCCGAGGAGAGCTGCCCATCAGGCACGGCTCCACTCGGGGCATCTGGCTGTTGAGTTGGTACTGTGGACGAGAAAGCAGCATAATACAGTAAGGTTGATAGATCAGTCTCTTACTTGGCCAGTTAAATGATGCTTAAAACTAATCTCTCACTGCAAAAACATACAACCAAGGTAGAAGGCCAAAAATACATTTGAATTGATACCTGCATTAATAATAATAATAATAGTAGAAATTAAAATAGATGCTATTTCTGAGAATTGTCTCGGAAATTGTTCCGAAATGGTCAAAACAGAAAACCGAGGCACTCAACAAAAAAAAAAATCGGTCTTTTTCCTTAAAAAACGGTTTTCCTATTTGTTGTCTGGGTTGCCTGTGGTGACGGACCACAAAGAACAACGACTAAATCCGCCTGATGATAAAAATACTCGGGACAGATGTGGATCCGGCTGAGTTTTCAGCTCCATGTCCGACCTTCTTGCTCTGACAAAGTGCGGCCATTGTGCTTCATTTAAGCTCAGACGGGTCTAAAAAAAAAGGAAAAGTGGAAGTAAGACCCTCTTTTCCCCTTTTTCCTTATTCTGGCTAAATATAAACACGACAGTTGATTCCATTATGAAGGATCACGGCATGGAAAAAGATAGTCAGAGCAGGGCAGGCTTCCTCAGTTGCCTCTTGTTCACATACAGAGAAGGAACCATTGAATAACAATATTTTAATAAACGCCCCTTTTGCCCCGCTCTGTGGCTGCTGGCTCAAACAGATGAAGAGTCTATTGAGGGCTGGAAGGAGGAGTAACAGAGCGGGGGCCCCTCTTGGCCCCTGGTCCAGCCACCTTTCACTGTCTGCTTCCGCTGAGCGGAGAGGGTCGGTTCAGAGACGTTTAGAAACACTGTGAGCTCTGAGGTCCGGCTGATTTCCCTCCCTGCGTAAAAAGCAGCGGAAGCTAGGACTCCCTCGACAGGAAATCACCACCAAAAGAGTGAATTCACACCACAAGCTGCAATGGCGGGCACGTCAAGGACTGGAGCCTTACATTTAAAACAACAGAGGCCCAACAGGTTCCTTGAGAAGTACATCAAGGCGGATTTCTTATAAATTTCTGGTTAATCTGAATCCTTTCTAGCTATCAGACTTGAGTGGATGCAGACGGCTCTGCAGCATGCGAGCACATAGAGTGGAGGTACACTCACGCAGTACTTTCAGAAAGTCGTAATATCCCTGGAAACTTTGGACGTTTCATCACAATACAACCACAATCCCCAAAGTATCCTATTGGGACTCTATGTGACAGACAAACAAAGCTGTGATTGTGAAACGAAGAAGCAGTGATGTGTGGTTTCACAATTTTTACAGGTAGAAATCTGAAATCTGTGGTGTACACATTTAAACAGCGTTGCAGATTTAAAGGTGGAACATTTTGCTCATTCTCCCTAGCAAAAACAGTTCAGGCTCAGTCGGAGAGAATAGACAGCGTTTCTGGACACCAATTTTCAAAGTGATTCTCCACTGGATTTGGGTCTGGACTGTAACGGGTCGAGTCTCGTGCATAAATATGCTCCTGTTGTTGTCCTGTTGGAAGACGAACTCCAAGCCCAGCCTCAAGTGTTTAGCCTTTATCGTTTTTTGTTTTTTTTCCTCCAGTGTTACAATATTTTCAGCTCCAACCAGCTTCTCTGTCCCTGCTGAAGAGACGCCTCCCCACAGCATGATGCTGCCACCACCATGCTTCACGGCGGGGAGTGTCTGTTCACAATTATCTGTAGTGTTGGTTTTCTGTTAGTTAGCGTTTTGATTGTAGGCTAAACAGTTCAAATTTGGTCTTGTGTCACCAGAGCCACCTGCTTCCATGTGTTCTCCATGTCCTTCAGATGGCTTGTGGAAAACGACAAGACTTCCCATGACCTTCTTCTCACCGTTCTTTTATAAAGGCCATCTTTGCGTAGGGGGTTAGGAGGATGTCCATGTCTTGGTAGGTAAGCTGTTGCTCTATACTCTTTCCAATTTCAGATAATGGATTGAACAGAGAAAGATGTTCAAAGCTTGACATATTGTTTTATAATCTAACTTGGCTTAAAACCTCTCCATAACTTCATCTCTGGCCTGTCTGGTGTGCTGCTTTGTCTTTATGACATTGTTTGTTCTCTAACAAACCTCTGAGTCCTTCACGCGGCGGCTGGATTTATACTGAGATTAAATCAAACAGGGGGACGTAGTCTCTGCTAGTTCTTAAAGCAGTTAGTGGTACTGGATTTTATTTAGGGGTTTTGGACAATCCAAATATAGGTCATCCAGAATTTTATTTGCATGAAATGCTGTGAACGAGGCATCATTGTCCTTCCATTTCACAGCTTTGTGCTGCTTTGTGTTTGTCTCTCACATAAAATCCCAATAAAATACATTGAGGTCTGGGGCTTTAACAAGATAAAATGCAGGAGAAAAAAAGGGGTGGAAATTATATGAATTCTTTTTGAAGGCAGAATTTAACATTACCTGAAATTACTGGGATAAAAACTTTCATGTTTATGCTGCTTTTTACAGAAGATCAGCTTTCTTTACTTGTTTACTGAGAGACCAATTACTTAGCTATGTTGCAGAGTGAAAGTTTTAATTATGCAAAATAGATTATTTCAAACCGTTAACAGCTTTTAAAATCACTTTGATAACAATGTTTCACACTGTGGCCTCTTATGTAAAATACATTTATGATAAACGTGGTTTAAATGCGTCTTTTTAAAGCAGACATTTCACTGAATGTTTTTGTATTTATGTTAATTTTTACAAATATGTTTTTCTTAGGGTATGCGTCTCAAAGCGTCCTCCGCTTACACCTTTTGGTTTCTTCTGTCATACTTTATATTAAATACTAAGTCCAGGTTCAGCGAGTCAAAACAGATTAGAGTTATTCAGCTTCTTATGTTTTTCTGTCACCTTTATTGTTTAAATCAAGAAGATGTCCACAAAAAAACATGAATATAGTATATACAGTACGACATAGTAGCATATATAATCTATAGCACTTCGCTCTCAGACTGCAGGTCTGCTGGTGGTTCCTAGAGTCTCTAAAAGTAGAATGGGAGGCAGATCCTTTAGTTATCAGGCTCCTCTCCTGTGGAACCAACTCCCAGTTTTGGTCCATGAAGCAGACACCCTGTCTACTTTTAAGACTAATCTTAAAACTTTCCTTTTTGACAAAGCTTATAGTTAGAATGGCTCATGTTACTCTCAGCTACCTTTATAGTTTTACTGCTATAGGCTTAGGTTACTGGAGGACATCAGGGTCTATTTTTCTCACTCTATAGAGTTCTACTGTTCTTCAATTATGCATTATGTGTTGTCATTTCTGCTTTAACTTTCTGTTCTCTCTCTTTTCTCTTCATAGTAGGTACACCTGGTCTGGCGTTCTGTTAACTGTGACATCATCCAGGGAAGACAGATCACCCCCTATTACCATCTAATGTAGAACAGATTACTAGATCAATGTGTGCTTCTGTGCTTTTTTGTTTCTCTTGTTGTGTCTGTGCTCTGTCTTCTGTAAACCCCAGTCGGTCGAGGCAGATGACCGTTCATACTGAGCCTGGTTCTGCTGGAGGTTTTCCTTCCTGTCAAGGGGGAGTTTTTCTTTCCACTGTCGCTTCATGCTTGCTCAGTATGAGGGATTGCTACAAAGCCATGGACAATGCAGACGACTCTCCCTGTAGCTCTACGCTTCTCCAGGAGTGAATGCTGCTTGTCGGGATTTTGAAGCAATCAACGGGTTTCCTTATATAGGAAATTTTTGACCAATCTGCATAATCTGACCCAATCTGTATAATATGATTGAACTTGACTTTGTAAAGTGCCTTGGGATGACATGTTTCATGATTTGGCGCTATATAAATAAAATTGAATTGAATTGAATTGAATTGAATACATTATTGGCCTTTTATATGAATTCAGGGTCAAAAGGCATGTATTTTTCCCAGTTATTAACACAGGGAGCTAAGCCCACCCTGACGGAGCAGGACTCACCTGTGCAGACGAGCGGTGGTAGGCGGAGTAGTGAAGTGGGCCGGGGATGGCCGGCTCATGGGCCAGGCTCGGGTACTGGCTCTGGATGGAGTGAGGGTGCTGGTTGGTGTAACTACCGTAGTTGTAGCTACCGCTGTATCTGAGGCAGCGACAGGAAAAAAAAAAAAAAAAAAAAAAAAAAAAAGGTGTGATTTACAGAAAATACAAACCAGGTAAATCTTGCTGTGAAGGCATTTAGCACCAAAAGGTCATATTTACCCGTGTTCCTCCCTGTGGGCGTACACCGGCATCCTGTGGGCGGAGGACGGCGGCGGCGGCACGGGAGCGTTGCTCCTCATGCAGGACAGCTGCTGTCCTGCCTCTGGGGCGGAGCCGCCTGCTGTGGTCACTGTGTATGTAAGGGACCAGGTATATGACTGAACAGCGCCTGGCAGACACAGAAACAAACGTTTCGGCGCGGGGTAGCTAAATGACGTCGAGCCTGTGTCCAAATGCTTTGTGCGTGCGCGTGCGTGAGCGAGTCCTGTCTCACCTGTGGAAGTGGGGACTCCTGTGTATTCTGGGGACAGGGCGGCAGTAGGGGAGCTGGCCGACGACACGTCCACGGATTGGACGGAGCGGGCAGGAGAGTAGGACCCTGGAGACGGGGAGGTGGGGGTGGTTTCTGTCAGGGTGAATTCCTCCTCTCGCTCTGCTGAAAGTGTCAGGAGAGGAGAGATTAACACGTTTATTCATGAGGTTATTGATCCAATATTTGGAGTTAAGGAGCTAAATTAAAACCGACTCAGTCAACTTGACTTAATCCTCTGCGGGAGAACGTTTTGCCTCAGCTGCTTTGCACATATTGAACTCTTGTTTGCAGAATTGCTGCATCTCAGCTTGTCGGATGGATAGAGAGTATTTCAAGTTCTCAAGTCTTGCCAGTTATGCTCAGTTGGATTTATTCCTGGTCTTTGACTAGGCCATTCTAATACAAGAATAAGCCATTCGCTGATGGAAAATGTTTCCCACCTCATGTTGCAGCTGCTGCAGAGCTGCAGAGCTCTTTCAGTGCCAGACTGCTGCGCCTCAGACGCTCAAATGAGCGCTTCCGCAGGTCGTTCATCGCAGCTGCTGCTAGACTTTATAATCTCTGCTGTTCACAACAGACTCAATAACTGTTTACAACATGCTTTAACTCCTGAGGTCATATTGCAGAGTTTTATCCTATAATTTTGTAAATCAGCTGCTGTCTTTCCTCTATTTAACTCTAATTTGCAATTTTGTAACACAAAGTATGCATTTTCACCTGAATATATTGTATTATCAATGAATAATTGTTCAATATTTAATTTTTTTCCCTTTCTGATAAGTTCACTCTCTTCTGCTTCAGAACTGGAACTTAAAATGGCTTTTTTACTCTCATTACATAATCTAGTGTGTATAACTCTGGTGTATTTTTGACTGTCACGCAAAGATTTCTTCATTGTGGGACAATAAACGTATTTCTATTCTGTTTCTATGCGGTTTTAATCAAAACCAATCTCTTGTAGCTCTGGCAGCATGTTTAGGCTCACTGAACAGCTGGAGTCTCAACTCTTTGGTTTTTACAGGACTGCATGAACTCTCTACAGCTTCATTGTCTCCACTAAAAAAAAAAAGCGTCCTGACAAATGATGCTGCCACCAGCATATTTCATCGTGGGATGGTCTGTTCAAGGTGATGTGCCGTGTTATTTTACCCCCGACAAAAGACAAGTTTAATTTTGGTCTCATCTGACTGGATCATCTTCTCAAACAGGGCGTGTCACGGCTTTCTTTCTTTCAACAATAGGTTTGTTCTCACCACTCTTTTATAAAAGCCAAATTTGTCGAAGCATTGAACATTTGTCCTGCAGACGATTATTATAAAACAACATCATTTTCCATCTAAGCCTAAAATAATCAGCCGATTTTCCATTTTGACCGACAGCTTCAAATAAAAATTGACTGATAGATCATCACAAAAGCAAAACCTCCACACATGATGGACCAAAAAAATAAAAAAAATAAAAAAGTTTTTATCAAAATAAAATGCCACAAACAACTATTTTCTTTAGATGAGCTAATAGACTAGCTATCGAACCAAAAAAATACAACATTGCCATTTAAGAAATATATACTGACCCCCCCGTTTTCCATGAAAACCTTTCTTTTAGTGTAAATCTTTAAATGATCACAGGTAGCCCTCACTAGCTGTGGCCTCACCTGTGCTCCCCTCTCCTTTCATGGCCCTCATCAGGTCGTTGGCCCTCTCCTGGAAGTGCAGCGACTCCAGCAGGTAGAGAACGTAATCATCAAACATGAGGTGGATCAGGTGGAAGGAGCCTGCAGACACACAAACACAACGTGTGATCTATTCCTGCTAGAAACATGAGCGCTTTTTACACACAGGGAATTTGGATGAAAGAACCAGTGACTGTCTGTCTAAAGTGGGGATGACTTCACATCCTGACAGGAGGGCTCGCCGTCATTAAAAACGTACCGACTCAGCCTCAGAAATATGTCAGCTGACCCCAGAGGTCACAGGAAACAGATGAGGCAGCAGCATCACAAACTTGTCATTGTGCCGCAGCCGTGCGCATAATAAAAACACTTGTGGTCATTTAAGGGAGCGGGGTGCAATCCTGAAGAGTCATAAAATGGGTGGTGGGTGGTGGTGGAGGGGTGGCCTTCCTTAATTAGCTGTTTGTGCACAGAAACCGGCGTTATCAAAACACCGCTACCAGCTGTGTCTTTGATATTCAAAGAATGGCCGAGTAGTTTTAGAGAGAAGTCATTTTTTTTTCTCCCCTCGTTCACTTTTACTGCTCCGTCCGTCTAAGTTGAGCTGGTGCACAGCAAGTCATAAAAGAAGGCAGCCATTTTACTTTCTCCTGCTTTCTTCTTAACTCTGCAGGCGTAAGCAGGAACTCAATGGGAGCATTTGGTGGAAACACACAAAAAAATAAAAAATAGACACAGATTGTAACTGTATTTTTTGGTGTAATCTAAAAATCTGCTATGGGGGTATAATGGAGATTCAGGTTTGAAGTAACCTTTTAATTTGACCAGGATCTTCTTTTTTCTGACTGGATCCTTAACGTTTTGACGTGACTCAGCCAGAATCCTGACTTGAATCTGATCCAGAATCTGGAGCACAAGTTTAAGATTAGAGTTATGGCAAAGAGGCCTTACAAAATAACAGGGAAATATATAAAAATCTGATTAGCAACTATAAGAAACGGTTGATTGCTCCAATGCCATTAAAGATTTTTTTTCACTGATTATAGTGAAGAACATAAGTAACTTTTAAAATTTGATTTTTCTTTTTCAATTTTTAACCAGGTTAACTGTTTTTTTGGGGGGGTTTTTGCGAGCTAATACTTCAAGAAGTTAAAATATAAAGGTTGGACGTTACTTGCCAACCTTAACCTCAAACTCTAATATGGCAACTCTGCACCTAAATGGCTGCAGCAAAAAACTGTTTTCCTTTCTGTCCACTTATAAATCTTTCAGACACACACACACACACACACACACACACACACACAAACACACACATAAAACCTCCTTATCGTGAACGCTCTGCTGTGAGCTTGCATTGTTCACAGCAGTTATTCTGTTCAATGAACAGGGAAGGTCGGTTCGCTATCATATGTTAGCGAATGATTGAACGACGGCGAAAGTGACCCCCAGCTATTGTTTGTGGATCAGTGTGACCCTCTACATGAAAGTTAAAACATTTGCATTTGTCTTGTGGCAAGTAATTAAAGGAGTCGATCATCACCTGGAAATCTGACTTCATGTTAAAATTGTGTGTTGGGCCTCAGTTAAAACCTTCCAGAAAAATCAGGGGTGTGAAAGTGACTTGTTTGTTGTTTTGTGTGTGTGTGTGTGTGTGTGTGTGTGTGTGTGTGTGTGTGTGTTTG
Organism: Fundulus heteroclitus; assembly: GCF_011125445.2. Classification (NCBI taxonomy): domain Eukaryota; kingdom Metazoa; phylum Chordata; class Actinopteri; order Cyprinodontiformes; family Fundulidae; genus Fundulus; species Fundulus heteroclitus. The sequence goes on from NC_046362.1 coordinate 22,301,261, forward strand.
TGTGTGTGTGTTTGTGTGTGTGTGTGTGTGTTGGGGGGGGGGGGGGGGGAGGGCTCTTTGTATAAACCATAAAACCCCACAAACTGAGATTTTGGTGCTCCTCCTAGATTTACGTCACTCGTGGAAGCTGCTAACGTAAGCCACGCCCGCCTCAACCATCTGAAATCACTTAGACTATCTTCACACTGCAGCCTAAAGTGACCCAATTCCGATTTTTTTCCCCATATGCGACCTGTATCTGATCTTTTTATGACAGGCTGAACAACACAGATCGGATTTTTTCTATTGCGACCCAGGCCACTTGGATATGTGGTCCGGAATCCGAAACGTATCTGATCTTTTCTAATGCGACCTGTGTCTGTACGGCCGGGTCGCATTAATCCGACCTGTACGTCACCGATACTCGACAAACGTCACTATTCTGCGTCCTGCTATGCAGAATCGGGAAGAAAAACGACACCCATGGCGGACAACAATGAGAAGAGCATTCAGTGGAGAGAAAGCTCCGGTTAGAAAATAAATTAATGACCGCAAAATGCGCCCCGGCATTATAATCCATGTTTACTTCCGCAAACACTGAGGACGCTTGCTATGTGTGACGTCATCGCGTCCTCGAGTGAGAATGCGGGACACTTAGGTTGAACGCATTCAGTTCACACAGGAGATCACATACAAGTCGCATATATTTGGAAATGTGAACGGACACGGGAAAAAATCCGATTTCACAAAAAAATACGATTTTAACATTAAGACCTGCAGTGTGAACGTAGCCTTAGTTGCGTCGCTGCCACTAACGTGTTGTGTTAAAAGTAAACATGCCCAAAATAAACATGCAAATGTTTTCAGCTTGCCTGCAAATGTGGACCAAACTACCAGGGAGCAGTGGATTGAGTTCATCTTTGATATCAATGTTCTGGTGACTGTTGCTGCATGAGCTTCACATTTTGCCCCAGAGTGTTTCGTTAACTTGGGAAAATACCAAGCCTGGGCTTAGAGAAAGGGACGATTCCAACAATCAGGGACTCATCTGCAGTGCAGTCGGTAAGTGTTGTCCCTTGTGTGACTTTTTACCCATTGCGTAAGAGACCGGGAAGCGATGGTAAACGAAACCATGGCAAACAGCTATTGTTGCTAACGTGGCATCCCCATGTAAGATACATTTCTAGTGTTTGGGGTTTAAAATCTCATTTCATTTCATGTTTGTAAACATGAGCAAAGGGCCGCTCTCACATAAAGTGCTAATATCACGCTGCTAACCAGTAAGATCTTCATGGGAACTCGTGAACGCGCATAAACACAAGTCAAATACCCTCGTGTACCGTCACGAGAAAGCAAAGGGGTATGAAAAAGGGTCTGAATGAGCTCTATTTAAAACCAACACCTAAAAATGACTAAACATGAATTTAAAAGATATTTTCAGAAGAACTGTATATGTAAAATACCGGGTAATATCAAAACAGCTTCTATCCAAACAGAAGGCAGCCAAAGTACCCTCACAGTTGGAGAATCATGGTGTTATTTTATTTCAGCAGCATCAGGAATAATTTGTTAAAGCAATCCCACCAAGTCATTTGTTTTGGTTTTGAACTTTTATGCAAATACTGTAAAACTATGGCATTTTTACTCAAGGTTACCATACAGTGGGAATATCATACTGCCCTCTGCCTGTAACTGACATAACTATATTATTGGATGGGCTTTTGTGGCTTTACGACATTTTACAAAAAAGGGACTGGACTGTTCGTACCACTTAATTTACAAAAACACCCTGGAAGTTTAACTATATCCCTTGTTCCCAAGTCTTCGAGATCCACAGTACCTTTATGGTGCCAATATGTACATATTGTTGCATGCTATGATACCCTATGTGAAAAGGATGTACATATAGATACACATCTCTAGTGTTTTAATGTGCGTTACTTCCTAATAAAAATAGGAAGAAAAAAAATCAACAGAACTTTTGTTATAAAGAGAAAAAAAATGACTATGTCTACAATTGTTTGACAGAATATTTGGTTTCCAAAGCAGAATGTGAACTTGATAAACTCAGGTAGCTGCAGGAATTATTAGGGGCTCACCAAAGCTGGGCGCGCTGTGCAGCGTCATATCCCGGATGACTCTGGTACCAAAACACGACCACATCAGCAGGAACTGTTGGGCCACCTTCTTCAGTGACCCGGGCCTCTTCCCCGCCACCTAGAGAGAGAGAGAGAGAACATTTCCATGAGAAAAAGATGGCGGTGGTGGGGGATGGGGGTGGGGGGGGAAGAACTAGAATTAACCCCTGGGTCCATATTGGGGCTTAACCCTCAGGAACGAAAAACATGTCAACAAGTCAACTATTTAATTTGCCCCCGGGGACACGCCTTCCTATTGAACTATTGTCTGGGCGGTGGAGGACGTTGCCAGGACAACCAAATTTTACAAGCCCATATCTGGCACATAATGGGTGCAAATGGGACGCTTGAAGACATCATTAACTGGGAGGATTGGGAGCTAAGTGCCTCTGAGCGAGAAAGGCATGCAGAGGTGAGCGGATTTCACAACTCTGCTGCACAAACCCGTTTCCTAAATAAAACCGATCCGGGTTTTTACTGGTGCAGCCAGATAAAAACATTTAAGTCAGGTTTAAAGATTATTTTTTTTCTGTGTCTGACTTTTTTAAACCTTTAGACTTTTTTTTTTTTGCTAATTTCTTTCTAAAGATTTTTTTTAGCAGCCCACCATGGAGTTACTGAGCTGTGTCTGAAATTAGCTTTTTAAAATAATTTTTTTGCTTGATTTATTTTCTTGTTTTTAAAGCTTTACATTTTTCTAAAGCTGGACTTTGGCACTTTTTTGTTGTTTAAATTATTTAATCAATTTATTTAAATATTTTTTTTTAATCGCTGAGTCTATGCAGTTTTTTAAAAAAAATTAAAAAAATGTTTTATAGCTACGTCTGACCTTGACCATTGAGTTAAAATCTAAAACAAGTATCTATGAAGTATGTGATTATTTTACTAAATTCTTCATTAAACCTTTATTTAATTTAAATGCATTGTTGCTTTCTCTGGCCCTCTTTTTACTATTAAGTTTTGACACATATTTCTTTTATTTTCATTTATTGTATTTTTACAGCTTTATGTGACCTTGACTAAGGAGCAACATGGAGTCAACGTCTCACACCAGCCAAAGCTTAATAAATAAATGCGATGATGGCTTTAATTCTCTAACTTCTTATGGCTAGATGACATATTTTAATAGGTTTCTAGGATTTAGATAGAATTAGGTTTTATTTTCAGATATGTTAGGAGAAGAAAAAAAATAATTGTATAACAGATGATCTGGTTTGTGATGTAGCCTCTAAATGTATTTAGCTATTTACATAAAGTGGGGATGATGAATAATCTACATACTTAAAGTTATTTTATTGATCCTTAATAGCTGTCGCTCACCTTGACAACGCAGCGGTCCACCATGGAGTCCAGCCACTCGATGTAGGCCTCAATTGGAGACTGCTCTTCCAACAGGCGGTCAAATTCCTGATACACTGAGACAAGAGAGGAAAAGAAAAAAAAAGAAAAAAACTTTACATAGCTTCAACAACAGCCTCCTAACGCAGCACCGTCCACATATCAGCGACCTCTGCTCCTCTCACCACGAGCTGAATCGTGGCACTGCGGGGCGTTGGAAAAGAAGGATGAACTTGTTTAACCTTTTGCTCTCCGTCCTCGGCGCTTTGACTCCGCCGGTCGTGGGAATGATCGTCGCTGAGTGTGTTGTTTACGCGGCGGTGAAAGATTCAGTTTTAACCGCGATACTTACAGTGCATAATGAGCTGCCTGTGCTCCTCCTGCGAGTCCTCCATAGTGTAAAGTGTCTGCTTGGTGATGCTGTTCAGGTCCACGTTCCTCCAGTCCTCCAGCATTTGGAAGGTAATGTCAGCGCTGTTTATCACAGTGCGAGATGCCTGTGGGCAGATAAACATGACATGACGCCTGTGCATCCCTTATCTGATTTGTTTCTTTGTTTTTCATATGAATTTTATTAAAAAAAAAACGTTCAGAAACATGAAATTCACCTGACAGAGATGGTTTAATGATGTTTGCCGCTTTAATATCTGGGAGAATCTCCTCGACACTGGACAAAAAAACAATAACAAAAAAAAAGTGGTCACTATCAGGAATGTGGGAATAAATGTATACAAGCATTTGCAGTGTATATAATTTATTTATTGTTGACTTACATTCAAATTTGATATTCCTCAGGTTTTCAGGAAGGTCATGAAGTGCTATTTTAAGCCACTCGTCGAGCTGTTTGGCAAATTTCCGAATGACCTGAGTCAAGCTGCGCAGAGGAGAGACGACAGAGTGGATTCATAAGAGCTGTCGCCAGTGAATCTTTATCTTAAAACTTTAATCTGAAGGTTATCACATTAAAATAAGAAGCTAAAACCAGTGCTCACTGTTTCTGGACTTATGTCTTCATTGCAATTTTGCATATTTTTGACAGAGAATCCAGATTATCCTCTTAACTTTACTTTTTGGCCCCAGGTCACAATTTACATTCTTACCCTGTCACAAATGCATTTCGCAAATTTGTTTGATTAAATATAGTTTTTTTTTTTTTCAATTTCCTTATCATAATGATAGAAGAATGAAACGTTGCTGATGTTTAGCAACAATTTATTAAAATGGCTATAGTATGAATTTTATTCTGATTACTATGTTACCATAGAACCAAACAGACAAATGTTGCAATAAAGAAATTAAGTTCAGAGCAAAACTACAAGCAACTTACATTTAAAATTTCAGCAAAATAAACATAAAAAACATCAGTTGTATAACGCAAATACAAAAGAGTCAAATTTACACAGTATTGACACACGTCATGCTATATTACCTGTTTGCCTTTTCGTAAAACATTTGTATATTTATTTTATACACAATATAGCTTAGCTGTAAATCATTTGTTCTGAACAGTACAAACCAATAGAAAGATATTGCATTCAATGAAATTCAGCGTGAACTTTCTCAATTCAAATTAGTTCTTCACAAACTGGTTTGTTTCCTGCAGTGCAACATTTTTAAGAACCGTGTCCACAGCTTTGATTTCAAAACTTTCTCATTAAATCTTTTTCTGTGTTGATTGCATGATAAAGTAAAGCCATAGATGCATTTGTTAATTAGCAGTAAATGAACACTATATTGAGGTAACATCTGGACTAGTACTATAAGACAATCTGAATAAGAACAAAAAACCTATATTGATAGTGTAGGTAAAGGCTCGTCACAATGCAGATTGGCAGCTTTCACTGATACAGAGCATTTGCATAAATAGGAATCAGTTGTTAAAAGGAATTGGATGATTTCCAGCTTTAGGGGTTTGTTTATTTATGAAAAAAAAACAAGAAATATTGTTTAAAATGTGTGTTTAGATTTCCTTACAAAAGCAAAAGTTAAGAGGCTAAACTAAATGTTATTTTTGAAAAAGAAAAAAACAAATGGTCAATAAATGTTGCTGCCACAGTCTTCAGAGTGCATATTGCTACAGAAGGAAGAAGAATCAAATTTATGAGGTGTTTTAATTTAAAATTTAATTGGAGCTAAAGAGAAACAGTATTTTCAACAGAGGAATGTCAGCTGTTCAGCCAGGGTGCTATTTAAAGAGACAGTGATACCAAGAAGATAAAATGTTTTAAAGTGAAGTTGCTTTGCATTTTCCTTTTTAGCTTTCTACCTTAGTCGGTTACAGAACATGCTAGATATGGAAATGCTGACTTGGAGGTCTTAAAGTCAAAGAGTCAACATTCCCAAATGAGCTGTTATCTTTAGTAATATGTCCCTATAAAGACAGTTTAAAATGTTCAAACTAATCGTAAAACTCTGCTTTAAGACAACTCTTGCCGCACTCATGATGAGACATCCTGCTTCTGATAGAAATAATTAACCACTACAGACTGCAGGAAGGTTAGAAAACAATACTAATGGAGTTAATCAAAGTTCATAAAGAGAATGGATAAGTCGACTAAAATATTTGCTTTAACAACCAAAGATCTAAAATTGGCCCCAAAACCCCGATCTTTAAAATTAAGCAATGCAGTTAAATCTGGAGAGGTCAAAACCCATCTGCAGAGTAAATTAAATTTCTCCATACCGTGCAGAAAAGTTTTTTTTTCTCTCATTGTCTGTAATAAAATCATACTAAACCTTTCCAGTTATTTCTATTTGCTAACTGCCAGAATGTTTGGAGAGGGTTTTTTTTTTACTTTCTTAAAAATCAAAAGTTTATATACACTACGTTACTATGCCTCTTAACAATATAGTACAAAAGATTATCGCCCACTGTCAACGGTCCTCCCGATCCTTTACCCTGGAGAAGAGATCTTTTATTAAAGACTCTTGAAACTATACTTTAACACATTTAATCTAAACAAGCAAGAGAAACGGTACAACTCTGTCCTGGGCTATTATATTGATCACGATGCAGGAAAAAGGTAAAATGAGGAAGAGCCCCGGATAAGGATTACATCAGCTTCTTATAGATCAGAAACACCTGTGCAGAAGTGGTACACTCCTCACATGTCTGTAGAAGACGTGTCACTGTCAGCATAGACTCTACGGTTTATCCACATGTACATGCTGCCCCGAGATTACTGACCGTTTGTCTATGTATGCCACATCTGTAATGTCCACAGTGTCTATTTCCCAGTAACTGCTTTCAGCAGCTCCAGCAATCTGTAGTTTCGTATAATATGTAACAGCCCCCCTGTTGATTTACCCTAAATGGAACATCACAAAAAAACTGTTCAGATAAGTCTGAGACTGGGAAATCCTGGGAGGTGACGTCATAGCCTCGTAATCTTCTTGCAGGTTAATTAAAACATTTGGGTTAATTGGAGGCACATGTTGCCTCTTTGTGGGACATCATAGGAAAATTTAAAGGAAATCAGACAAGAGATCAGGAAGAGAACTCTTGTACTAGTTCGGTACCAAGAGGTTCAATTCTTCCTTGAGTGCAATTTCAATCTCATTAATGGGGCCACATTCAGCAGTTTAAGCAATTATGCAAGCATGAACAGCACAGGAATGTCCAGCCAGCATCATGTTCAGGAGACAGACAGGTTGTGTCCCAGATATGTTTTGATATCAAATGTGTAAATCATTCCCAGAAGAAAAAGTACTTGTAAAAATGCTGAGGCGGACAGTGTGTTTATCTGTTCAGAAATAAGTCCTGCATCAACCTACACTGAAAGGCCATTCAGCACCGAAGAAGCAATTACAATGAAGAAACATTAAAAAAGCCAGATTAAAACTTTCTAATATAGGCTACTATAGGGAACAAAGACCTTAATCTTCTGAGGTGTTTTTCAGCAGGAGGGCCTGGTGGACTTTAGTCAATAAATGAAATCACAAGGAAGGAACATTATATGGAAGTTTTGAACCAATATATCAAGACAGCATTGAGATAGTAAAAGCCTGAGCACAGATGAGTCTTCCCAATGAACAATGAACCTGAGCAAAGCGCCAAATTAGTTGGCATAAAGACAACCAAGTCAATGTTTGACCATCACAAAGTCCTGTTGCCGACCCCTTAGAAAGGTTGTGGGCAGCGCTTAAAAGGTGTGTGTGAGAGCAAGATGGCCAACAAACCTAAATAGGTTCAGTCAGGAGTAATGGCCAAAACTCAAGCAAACTATTGTGGGAAGGTTGTTGGAGGACATCCAAAAACTCTTAAGTCATACAGTTTAAGAGCCAATTCAGCCAAATCTGAGACAGTGAGGAAGACCGGTATGCATCTGTGTGTGATTATCTGGGTTCAACCGTAGACAACTAGCTCTAACACTGTCTGACTGAAGGTGAAGGTTGTCACCGATTCTCACCTGTCGGGCAGTGCTTGCAGGACGGTGGGCATCAGCACCCCGGAGATGGCTTTGTAGAGGATGGAGTCACAAACGCCGACGATGTTCACCACAGTGGGGGAGCCGAGGACAGGGAGCATGTGGGGCGGCATGCCCTGCCAGAAGTGCAGCAAGAAACTTTGGACCTGCAGATGCCAAAACAGAGAATTTCATACTCGTGTGTCGCAAAGAGAGCAGAATCCGAGTTCAAAACCTTACCTCGTCAAAATTGGCTCGGATTACGGTGTCCAGTATCCTCTGACAGTGCGTTCTGTACATCATGATGAACGTTGACACCTGAAAGCAATGGCCGAGTATTAATCTGTTTGCAGCGGAAAGTTTTACCGTCTTTCCTCCTCTTTTAGAAAAAAGGGGGAAACAAAAAAAAAGTGTTGCAAAAACAAGAAAATAAATCTTCCCATGAGCCAATAAATACATGTTACAGGTCTAGGCTGGAGCGGAGCGATATAAAACAAGCTTTAGAGATCAGCAAAACACAAACTATTTAAAATCATGGCCCTGCTTTTAAAAGCCGGACAGCTAGTGCCTGTCCTTTGTCCACAGCTAGATCTTATTATGTGCCCCCCTGAAGATTAAGAGTTAGTGAGGAGCCAGCACATAAATCCTTAAGGTCCTTCTCTCAACGCAGAGCCAGATAAAAGAGTCAAAGACGGGAGGGGGGCATAGATGGTGAGATGGGAGGGGAAGGGAGGGGAGGGGTGGGGGGCTGTAAGTAAGTAAGGACTGAAAATCTGCCGTTTACCCTCTCCTCTGGCAGGCTGGCAGGCAAATTTAGGTCTTTGACATTTGGAAACTCTGGCAGGAGCGTCCCCAGCTTGGAGCGCGGTGAATACGCCACTGTCTGCTTTGTGACCTCTTTCTTCCCCGTCTCGTTCACCCACGCAGCCCCCTTTTTGGAGTACATCACATCGTAGTATGGGGACGTCTCCTTCACCGCAATCCCATAGTAGTGGTACCTGAGGAGCGCAGAACAGAAACATGAGCCATTTTAAAACAAAAAAAGTTAAATAATCAGGTACTATTAGTGTCTGTAGATATTCACACAAAAGAAGTCCATTCACATCCCTGGAATAACATCCACTTAAAAAAAATATATATTTTTTTGTGTAACTGCAATGTGTCTATTTCTGCTTGTTATTTATAAAAGTGCTTCTGAGCAGAAAAAAAAAGCCCAAACTCACTTGGACTGTCCTCTGGTCCCCAGTCTTCTAGTAGTCAACGCTGGAAACTGCTGCCTTATAATCTATTTATAAAAAAGGAGATCAAAGCTGTCAGAGTTCTGCCTGTACATAAAACTTAGATTATCATTTCACAGTTAGGGATATCTTTATGTATTTGAATATCAGCAACGTCTTTAAGAGTATTACTACCTCATAAATGTTTTATTACATAAAAAAATGACTGAACAAGAGGTGACCCAAAACTAAGCCCAGTGGTCCTACACAAATCCCACTGGAATAACAGTAACAATTCCCATTTGTTAATTCTCACTCAGTATTTATTTTGCATGCTTGTTAAGAAGTGAGCAAAATGTAAAATGACATCTGCTGCAGAATTGATAACTGTTGTACAGTCATCGAGTCTTAACTGCTTGTTAAGACTCGATGCAATCTGCTGGGTTTGCTTAGATAGGAAACTTTTTGACCAATCTGTCTGTGTGATTTGATTGAATTTGTCTTTGTAAAAGTGCCTTGATGATATGTGTTGTGAATTGGCACTATATAAATAAAACATGAATTGAATTAGCCACTACTGGCAATAAGTGGAAAGAGGGATAACCCTACAAAATTAGATTCAGCCTAAACATCCAAGTAAATCCATCATCTTTCTTCTATTTTATAAATAACCTCGGGAGAGTTCTGGGGTGGGTCTAGATCCAGCTATGGTTCACTTATATGCAAATTATACAATGGCACAGTGTTTACAAGTAGCAATATATTCTCAATAATTTTTATTCAACTTTGTTAAGTTTAAGGTAATTAAAGACAAAATAACATATACCGGTGTATATGGTTTTCCCGTGTTGCCTCTCATTAGTTAGCAACCTGACAATTAAGGGACACCTTTCTAAAAAGGGTTCTGCTTTATCACATAAGCAAGAGCATCAAACATCAAACACAGAATATTTTGAATATTATCAAAAATGGCACAAACAAATTACAATACCCTAACTTAATATTACAATATTAATGAAACATCTCAGTTTTAATAAATTCTTTGTAAATCTTTGATAAGCTTTGTTCAAAAACATCCCTGGAACACCAAACACTGCACAAGAGTATGATCAATTATTATAAAAAAATCCAAACTCAACATTCCTTAGCACAGCACTGGAAAAATACATAATTGAGACTGTTACAAACTGTAAAAAAAAATATTAAAAACAAATAACTGATTTACACGTCATTGGTATGTATTTAGCAAAACGTATAATTGAGGGGATTTCAAAACTGCTCCAGTATATCAGCAATCTGTCATTTCAAACTGGTTCATTTCCTAATAAGATGAAAATAGCCTAAGTAATCCAAATATACAAAAATTGAGATCATCACCAATTTTCCTACTATAGACCCATATCTCTGCTAACACAATTCCCAAAACATTTAGGAAAACTGTTTAATAGTAGAAAACGTAAATTATTCACTGAAAGTCAATATGGTCTCAGATTAAAACGATCAACAACACTAGCCATAGTGGAATCAATAAAAGAAATAACAACTGCTGATAATAATAATAATAAAAAAATGCTGCTTGAGTGGTAGTTTACGTTAAAAAAAAAAAAACCTTTGACACAATAAATCATGATTTACTGTCAGGAAACCTGAAATATGACTAGATCAGGGGACTTTTGGGTTATAGTAGGTTAAAATTTATTTAAAAGGCAAACAGAAGTATGTCGAACTGGGAGATGTGTTTGCATTGCCTGTGAGGTTCTGTAAGGGTAATGTTTCATAGTGAATGTAAATGACGTGTAAAATATCTGAAGTTATGAATTATATATTTAAAAAATTATTTTACAAATAAACTTGTCTATTTTCATATCACAAACATTTTTGCCGTGTTGGAGATACTGTATTAAACAATGTCACTAAAAGATGTTACAATCAAACAAAAAATATAGTTTGATCATAAGAAACAGTCTTTAAATGTGAGCAAAACCAAAATAATGTTTGGGAACCGTAAAACCGACAAGAAACTATAACTACAGATAAATCAGGTGTTTAAATGCTACATGGAGGTCCAATTTTTTTGGTTTTATTATGGTTGATAAACTGAACTGAAAACCTCACAATCGATATGTCCAAAGTAAAATTTCCAAAAGTTTTTATTTATTGCATAAAGCCAAACCTATGTATAAATGAATATCAGACTTAAATAATCATTATTACTACTACTACTACTACTACTACTACTACTACTATCATTATTACCATTTATTACCTTTTCTATACCTGTATATCATATTCTCGTCTTTAAATGAGAGTCGGGTTCTACTTTGTGGAATGCAGTTTATTCTGTTTTAAATTACAAATGTAGGAAATTGAGTATTATTTTTATGAATTAGAAGCGATGGCAATAATGTTGCAGGAAAAAGGTGGGTTAATATAAGTTTGTAGTTAGTAAAATAATTACTAATTAATTAGTAACTATTGCTGCTACATTCAACAAAATTTTGAAATAAAATAAAAAATGGCAAAGTTATTTCTTAAGGCTTTGGGACTCGAGGGAACCATAATTAAAAATTGTAGAAAATATGAAACAGTGAAGAACCTTCCCAAGACTGCAACCCGGATATCTCAAGGAACCCCGAGAACATCTAAAGCGACGCAGGCCTCACTTGTCTCAGTTAAGCTCAGAGTTCAAGATGCAACAATAAGAAAAAGACTGGGCAAAATGGCATCCATGAGAAAGAAAGTCACTGACGACCGAAAAGATCACTGAGGTCCGAATCACATTTACCAAAATAAAAGCTCTGGGTGATGACCAAGACTTTTGGGAAAATATTTTGTGCACCGACAAAACAAAAGTTTTAAAAGCTGTGCACCTCACTTCATCTTTTGTATAACTAACATAACATTTCAGGAAAAACAGCATCACAGCAACAGTAAAGCACGGTGGTGGTGCTATAATGGTCTGGGGTTGCTCTGTTACTTCGGGACATGGACGACTTGCAAGAAAAACCTGAAGAACAATATCATCAGCTTGTGACCATAAGTATAACGACACTTGGGTTTTGCAGCAAGACAACGATCTAAAGCCCTCCTGCAAGTTAACCCCCTAAATCATGTAAAAGAAGACAAATGAATGAAGGTTTAAAATGGGACAAAGTCAAAGCCCAGCCTTAAATCTGACTGAGATGCTCTGCTGTAAACAGAGCATATGAAGACCTGGTGAGAACCCATGCATTCACAAGGAGAACAATGCAAACTCCATGCAGAAAGACCTTAAACTGGGATTTGAACCCAGGACCTTCTTGCAGCAAGGAAACAATGCTACCAACTGCACCACTGTTAAGCCTCAGGACACAACTAATTAAATAAAATAAAGGTAAAGAAATTCCATTTCATTTCTGCAAAGGACCTTTTTTGACACTTATGACATCCAGACATTTTGCTTGTTCCCTTCTTCATCTGCCTCCCCCATCCTCACTTCTACTCCTTTTCATCTCCCCTTCTTTCCTCTCCTTTTTTTTTTTTGTCCGCAGAGATTGGCTCCTCAGTCCGGCTCCTGGTGCAGAAACTTTAGCAAACAGTGTAGCTCTCCATTGTGTGGGATGAAAAAAGGGGCCAAGCTGTGAAGTTTCTGTCAGGCCCCGCTTGATAAATGAGCAGACAGGGAGGCAGCCCGGGCCCTCTCTCGTTTTTTTGTCCCGAATCAATGAAGCCTTCCTAAAGGACACCCCACACTGCTCCAGCCACTGATCTAACATTCCGCAACATCTCACCCTTCCAAATTTCCTTTAATTACACATTAATCCAGGCCCCTTCTCTTTTTCAATATCTTCCGACAGGAGCTCGCAGAGGGGCGGGGGTGAGCTCGGGGTTGGGGGCTGGGGCCGGAGTCCGGGGGTACAGGGGATGGCTGGGGGCAGGAAGGCTGAGGAACTTGTTGGGGTTTGTGGGAACAGATGAAAGCACATCTCCTTTGGCTCTAGATTAAATGTTCACACTGAGCTGTGGCCGATGCAGCTTCAACACAGCCGCCCGAGCTCCACCGCCAAAACCAAATGCACGTATGACGGGGTCAGACTGGACTAAGTCTGAATGACAGATTACAGCTTTTATGCTAGTTTATAAACAAATCTGCTGAGTCACTTTTGGATTCGCTCACTGCAAAAAGGGAACAAATATTAAGTAAAATTGTCTTAAAATCAGTGCATTTTCCCCGATTTGAGCAGGTGAATAAGATGGAATAAGATTTTTGCACTTAAAACAGACACGACTCATCTCCATCACCTTATTTCAAGTGCAGTATATCTAATTATCTTATTTTAGGGGTCAAAATATTCATTCCATTGGCAAATAATCTTATTTACCTGCTTAAATCAAGGACAAATATGCTAATTTCAAGAAATCTTAGTTTACATCCCTTACATTCCTATTTCTTTTGTATTTTTTTGTATCCTTTTTGATCCATTGTATATATGAAAATTCACTGTATATAACTGAATGCACCTTTCCTACTCTGCACCTTCTTGTATACACCGATGAGGCAAGTGAAGTTCTCCATTGTGAGATCAATAAAGCTTATCTTATCTTATCTTATCTTAGTTTTGGCTCCCTTTTTGGAGTGCGGCTTCAATCTGTCATTAAAATGAGATTAGATTAAAATGTTTGAATAATGTTTTCAGATGATCATGAGTTACGCTAAAAATGCAGCAGGGCACGACGGTGAGCTCACCTTTCCAAAGCTCGCCGCGTTCACCGGCTGCGTGTCGTGCTTCTCGCTGAAGTCAAGGTAGTGCATGTAGAGGGCACTCCTGGGGATGCACACGCCTTCTGCTATTTCGTAGTTTTCCTCCAACCTGTGGCACAACAACAACATGTGGGAACTGCAACCTCTGCACAGAGCTCCAAAAGGACAATTCCAGGCAAAACACAAGCAGTGTTTTATTGTTGAAATGTGCAGGAGTCAACACTGGAGTCATGATTCTAACCTAAAGGCTACATTTCTCACGTAGCTGCTCCATCACGAGAACATCGGGACAGAAAGCCAACAAAAAAAAAACAGAACATCTCGGCTTTCTGACCAGAGCCTTCAGCACAGCAGTTTCCCACGTTTAGAACCAAAACAGCGAACATCTTGTTTATTACGCAGCGAACTGCGTCAAATGCCCAGTTAGAATTTGAGGCAGTTCACATCTCACAATGTAAAAAAAACACAACAGGTCCACCGGGAGCCCTAAAGTTACACAGTATGATGACTTCAAAATGCTGGATTTGAAAAAGCAGCTGCATCTTTTGTTAAATTTTAACACTGAAATGTTGGTTGGCTGTTATTTCTGTTTTCTAAGTTACCCACGACGGCTGCATTGAGCCATTGGGAACCTCAGATAGTCACTCTGATTGTCCTTGACTCTTATAGACCGTTAAAATCCTCACAAACTAAGACAATGTTTCAAATGAAAGGCTGGTTTTGTTTGTTGTGTACATGAAGAACAGTTTTTATTACAGCTGTACGATTTTAAGAAACTTGTGGGTGGGAATGTCATTCATGCATATTGCTATGTGATCCCTGCCTTTAAGCGTAATTTTACTGCTTTTTCTTGTCCGTCACAACTCTCAGTCTGCTTTAGCGTCTCGGCCCAAACTGATCTGTACCAGGTGTGCAGTGAGAAGCAGTCGGTTGCAATTTGATATTTTAATCAATGATACTGTGGTGATGATTGTAACTTGTTAAATTGTGCAGCTCAAGATGAAACAAATGAGATACTGTACAAAACTTTGATTATTTGTTTGAATTTAAGTATAAGCGCCCTTCAAATTGTGCAGAAAATACCTCATAAGCTTTATTTATCTCTCTTGTTAATAAAGAAAGAAAATGTACCCAGAGTTGAGCCCTGGGGCACACCATGAAAATAAGTGTTGTATGAATTTATCAGTATATGTTAAATAATTAAAATTTCCTTTAAAAAACAACTACACAAAAGCTGGCCTCAACACAAACTGTTTCTTTACAGCCTCTGGTGGTGGAAGACATATTTGCTAAGATTAATCTGTCATGAATAAACACTTCCATTTTTTATATTCATTCCAGATTTGCAAATTTATTTACAAATTTTTTTTGATTTTCATATTGAGTCGTTGTGAACAGAAGGTACCAGCATATTTATTATCATGGTTTATTTAAAGGAGTACATGGTCTATATTTAATTAAATATTAAACAGTTGGAACTGTGGTGTCATTTGTTTGTTTGTTTGTTTGTTCACAGGAGGTTTGAGTTTAATAATTTTAAAACCAGATCATTGATTTGTTAAAAGTATAACCTCTCACTGTTGTTACATATAAAAGTATGAATCTCTACAGTTTAATACGAAAATTTTCTTTTTCCAGACTCAAAAACTTTGTTGCATTCAACATACTTAGCTTTAATAGAAACTATCATATATATTTATGTTTTAGGTGTTTATTTTGAATCCAAACACCTAAAACACCACAAAAATAAATTTGAAAATCTACACTGAAAACTGAATAACAGACAACAGGAAACAAAACCTAAAACTCAAAGGTGTCAGCTGTGGTATGACCGGTTCTACCACCTGAGTGATGCATTTTTCCAGAAATATATCTATAGATCGGTCTTTTTATTAATTGTAAAGCTCAGTGCTTTTATTTATTTCTTGCTTGAGCTAAATGTACAAATAGATAGAATGTCTCTGAAGTGTCACACAGGACAGAAAAGATTATACTTAGTTAATGTTATCAATTAAGACAATCCCAAGAAACAACTGCATCTTTTTTTTTCTTGCCATTATAGAAGTTGATGCAAACCTACAGCTAAGCCCAAAATTATTCATAACCCCGGCAGATTTAGATTTTTTTTGTATTCTACCAAGCAGGACACGAGACAGGCATCCCTTAAAAGATAATATAACAATGTAAAAGGAGTCAATTTTGCTTTTTATTTAGATTTAATTTTAAAAGATGCCATTTTGAAAATGATCTCCATCTTTCTACATAATCAGTGTTAGAGTATTTATAGGCATTATGGCAATCAAACCTTTCTAACAATTGCTGATCAGCCTTTTAAATGTTTCCACTGGTATGCTGACGATTCATCTTTAGACTTCGGAAGGCCTCTGTGCCATCACCCTAATCTTCTGCTCCCTCCACAGATTATCAGATTTATGTCGGGACTCCAAAATGAGGATGTTACTTCCAGTCAGAAAAAAAAGTTGATAAAATAAAAGATTATTTTAAAGCTTAACTGTAGCACAAGTTTTTAGGTTTAGAGCAAACGCAAAACAAGCTGATGGTCCGAAAGCACAGGATCCCAATGCAACGGTTTTTAGACTGTTTATACAAATATTCTTCATGAAAGGAAAACTTAATTGTTTAAACAATTTATATTTAGAAATCTAGATATTTGAGAACAGTTGATATTGGGAACAAAGTCTGAAAACTTTTTTATACCACTCATATCTAAATAATATTTGTGCATTTTTTACAGCACTTTTATACAGGAACTATTCCACAGTTAGATGCATTATGTTAATCAGTCAAAAAGAGAACCAACGTCAACAGTTTTGGAACAACTTTTGGTTAATTTCTGAGATAAAATATAATTTGACAGAAATCACAATTTAGCTGCAGGTCTACGCCATTTATACATCATTTATATGTGTTTATCTATATTAAGAAAAATCTGAGAAAACGTTTGGCCTGCTCCACCTCTCTGTTAAAAAGAGAAGAATGCTGCAGTTAATTTATTTATTTTTCGTCAGAATTATGCTCTTTTTTTTAGGTGTGGCAAGACAAAATGTCTCAAAAATAAGAAACTAACATTTAAAGTTCAGGAAGGCTTTCGAACACATTTATTTAAAAATAATATCAGGTCTGATCCAATTACTTTTTGTTTAAACACAAACGTCGTTTTATTAGATGTACCTTCAATCTGGGTGTAACAGATACAAAAAAAGATCAAGCAGGTCCTGAAAAGTAATTTATCTGATCATCTGAGTGAGTTTTTCATGTGAAGCAACTAAAATCCACATAAATCTGATCTCAGAGACGAGTGTTATTAAGGGTATGAATGGTTAAAACACAGATATATGAGTGTTAAATTTTAATTCTTTCAAAATAAAAAGCCCACAGACACGACCTCATATTCAACATAGATGTCCGGTGCTCAACATGCATATTAGTGGAGCTGCATTATTATCACCATCATAGTAAGTCAGCTTAAATGTTCTTATTCCTTCTTTGTACATTTTTAAATTAGGAAAAACTTTAAAAAAAAAAATGAACCATATTTGTCCGTAGGGACTCACCATTCCAGAGTAGCTGGTGTCGAATGGGGTTTAGTCGCTCTGTTATTCTCCTTTTCCTCATCTGCAACAGTCAACATGCATCAGAGTAAAATCAAACGACTGCAACGCACAGGAAAAGACCCGGCCTCTGCGCCAGCGCCGGTAAACAGCTCGACCAAACATGCTGAGGCTTCTTGCTTACGTTCGTCGTTGGACATGTTCCCCAGAGACGTGTGGCTGGAGTATCGCTTGCTCTCACTTTCATTGAGGCACCTTTCGATCCAACTCTCTATAAAGATAAAAAAAATAATAAAAAAATACATCTAATCTCTGAAAGTAGGATTTTTTTTTTTTTCTGGAAGACAAAATTTGGTAAACTTAAAGGATCAACCAGCTGAAAGTGGAACATAAGCCTGTTTTTTTTTTTTTTTTTTTTTTTTTTCTCTACTCCTTTAAAAAGCTCCTTTCTGCACTGAAGGAACATCATGCTGCAGCAGAACAGAGCAAAAGCTGTATTTACATAAACATCGGCCACGCAGGACACTTAAAACGGCGCTAATGTGACAGGCCGAGGCCACAACAAGCGATTGTATGGGGCAGCATCGCAGCCGTGGGTCCTGTTTGAGATGTTTTCAGCGAGACGGCAGGAATCCAGCATTGTTCCCCAGAGACGACGAGATGAACACACAGAAGCTTAAAAAAAAAAAAAAAAAAAAAAGAGCCTGGGCACATTTACTGAGGCAGTCTGCTGGAATAGAGGCCATTGTGCTCATTTGATTTCTGCTTAGAAATGGCCCGACTGGTGTGCTTTCTGTGAGCGAACAGCAGCAAAACAACAATGCTTTCATGTGGGAGCTGCGTGATAAGGTGAAAATCCTTTTAAGGAACGCCAATAAAAAAAGAAAAAAAAAGAAAAAAGAAGAGTTGGCGTTCAGGAAGGATGGAAAACGAGTTGGGTTAATATTCCTGTTGTCATTATTTTATGCTTTCCAACAATTGAACTGAAGATGTTCTTTACGTTCTGCCTAAAATGTACAACTTTTTCCGCACAGATCCCAGAAGATTATAAAAAGTTTCAGAACTTTAAAAGTTGATAGTTGCCTTTCACAAATAAAGTATTTTTTATGCTACTGAATCTCACTTATAGAGTCTGCCTCTTTGAACTACTTTAATAACATCTTATTGCTAAAAGCCCCGTCATTACTTTTCATTTATTTTTGGTTTGGGAGCATTTATTAAAACTGAACCCACGCAGTTTGCCCTTCTTTTCACGTTAAAAAGACAGAAAAGAAACAGCTTGGAGATGCATAAGTGAATCCACTGAAGTGAGGCTAATTCTCCACAGAGACTCAGAGCTCAGGCTTCATTTGCCACAAGAACAGATAAGTTGGGGGGATCCAAATAATTGGATTAAATCCGATCAACAACCAAGATGGATGTTTGGCCAGTTTTATCAGCAGGAACAAAACTACACTTTCCTGTGAAAGCTGCTAATAGTTTACAAAACCTCCTCTAGGCAAAAGAAAAAGAAGAATACGGAGAATAGTGTTTTACATTTTAGGCTTTCCACTAATTGATTTTACTAATTCCTTTATAACTAATTACCATTTTTTTTTCTAGTTTTAATGCTCAAAAATGTGGTCGGAGGGAGCAGGTGCACCTCTTTTGAAACATCTAGCTGAAAAAGCGGTGCACTTACCAGAAATGTGACCAACTAACCAAAAAAATTCATCCTTTTTTTTTTGGTTTTGTTTTTTTGGGACAGAAAATAATCCAGAGCCGCTCCACGGGGCGTTTGAGATTTACCAAAAAAAAAAAAAAGGCGGCCCAGCGAAGAAGCAAAGAGTTTGTGGACAGTTTACCAGGACTGACCTGTGGAATCCATGTCCGGCTCCTCCAGCAGCCCGCAGTGCATCCTCTTCCCATCAACGACGCCGGCTCCTCGGAGTAAAATGGCTCGGTGCGCCTTTTCTGTCCCCCTCCTCCGATGATCTCCTCTCGCCTCGTTCTAAGTTCCCCTGACCACTGCCCGTCATGGGAGATGTTGGGGATCTGGGGTTCGCCCAGAGAAGGGCGGTGTTGGCAGAGGAGGGAGAGAGAGAGAGAGAGAGAGATGGGGGAGAGGTGGAGGGAGGGGAGGGGGGGTGTTAAAGAAGGGAGCAGGAGACTCCAGAAATCCAGAGGGGGGAAAGCCAGACCCGTCAAAATGTTTGCTGATGTTTCATGGGAAAGGGGCTGATTTTATAGGAGCCCTGATGGGGACATGTCATTGATAGGCTTGGAAGGCTGATGAATGGCCCCAAGTCAGATGGGGATGTGGCAGAGCTCACTGGAAGTCTTTTGTGGGGCTGTTTTGAATAAGAAAGGCTCCCTCCAAACCAGAAAAAAAGAAAAAGAAAAAAAAAGAGCCTTAGATCTACATCCTAACGCTGTGGACTCCCCGTTCTCAGTTATGGCATTTCATACATTTTATACACCCCACCCCTAAGCTCCAAATAAACTCACTACTACAACTTTACAGTGTTTTATATCTGCCCCCCACCTCCACATCCCACAGCCACCTGTTCCCTCATCCGAGCTGCTTCATCGATGAAGCTGCGTCTCCATGTCGCTCTCCGTCTGAACAAATCTGAAACTTTACACGTGTGATATTAAAAAGGTTTTCGCCCCCATTTTCCTTTTGCTCACTCGTTTGCCTTATTTTTTCTTTTTTTTTTCTTTTTTCTTTTGGTGTGTGCCTCTGAGAAGAGGGGAACGGCCACAAAAGAAGAGCGGGGGGGTGGAAGTAAAAGTGCAAAGCCCGAGGCTGGGAGGGCTCTGATGGAGTGCCTGAGAGCTGGAGAAGGGAAAGCTGTGATTAGAATATGAATGGAACGGCAGGAGAGGGGGGGGGGGGGGGGGGGGGGTAGACAGGCAGAGGAGAAAGGCGGATTATGGCTGAATTACTCACCACACAACGGTGGGCGAAGGAGGACTTTCTCTTTCTGGGCTCGCAGGCTGATGCTCCATGCTGCTGCAGACACCTGATGCACGGCAGGGCGAGGAGGCGACGCTGCATCCCCCCCCCCCCCAGACTCGCTCTCTGCATCGCACTCAGACAGCAACAGGTGCAAAACAAACAAGATCTCATTCATTTATGTATATATATTTAAAAAAATGACATTTTTATTTCCTTATTACAACCTCATGAAGCAGAACAGGTGCAGCCACCAAAGGAGCCTCTTATTATCGCACTCTCAGTTACAAATGCTTACATCCTTGCTTTTGTTGCCCTAAAAAAAAAACAAAAAGGCCCCAGTCGAGCTGTGTGTGTGTGCACGCATGCAGGGGGGGGGGGGGGGGGGGGGGTCATTACGCTGCAAGCGCCGTGTTGGTGGCTGCAGTTTAAAGAGGAGACCATACGACTCAAAGCGGCTTTCTCTCCCCGCTGACATCAACACGACTTCAGCGTGATCAGAGTGATGTCAGCGAGGATCGCGGCGCCCTGGATCCGGCGGTCTGCTCGTCACACGGCATTTAAAAGGAAAGCTGTCAGCTCCGGCTGAGGCGCCGTGATCGTCTGGGTTTGCAAATAAGAGTTTGGAGGGGAAAAAATAAATGAGAGGAATTTCAGAGAAGCCAGCCAGTTGATCTTAAGAGAATAAAGCAATATTTGAATATAGGAGAGTTATGAAACAAGTAAAAAAAGTGGGGAAAAGTGACAAAATATTTAAAATTTATGGGATCAGTTTCTGTCTTTTTTTATTATTATTATTGTTACAACTTCTTTTGCTTCGTTTTGAAGATGTTTGTCTTTTCATCCCATTAGCTCACTTGTTCTTGGGAGGTCATAAAATGTCAAAGTAGTGCCATTTGTTAGGGGTGTAACAATACATCGATCCTCATTGATATATCGATTAAATGATTAATGATCCAATTACATCAATGCAAAATGAAAATATGGATCCATATCATTATTTTTAAGATACGCCTTTTTTTTTTATTCACCAGGCATACGACTTTAGTGACCAGGTGATCTATTATTATTAATATTTTGTTATAATTAGAAGAATACGGTTTTTGATTTAAATATCCGATGCCTATAAGAGTTTAGAAATAAATGGTCAAATTATATTGGAGCATTCTGTGAGTTGATATCAGTGTAAATAATAGAGTTAGATGGGCAGATGCATCGTATGGATCACAGACTTGTGAAGTTATTTTAATGGAAATCATATCGTAGCAGATATCGGCAAACATCATACCGTCATACCAACAAATCGATATAATATTGTATTGTGATAAAGCCGGCGACTTACACCACTACCGTTTATATGGAGGTTCTTCCTTCTCTCTCTGCCCATTTCTGTTATGATTACTGTGCAGAAAATCCACAAAATCTTCGCATGAAATGAAAGAACTTCATTATTATAATGCATAAGTAAATAAATCATTGAAAAAAATGCTTAAATGGGTCATTCATTTCATAAATAAATGAAATTACCTATATGGGTCATTCAATTCATCTCAGCTGAAAGTCACTATCTAATCAAAATGTAATTTAAAGATAATTTAATGAAGACTTCCATTAACATCTGCTTTTTTTTTTTTTTTTTTTTACAAAAAGCAGAAAACGACTCCTGGTTTTATTTTACCAACATCATTCTTCACACTGGATGTAATACGGATGTTTTGGAACGGGACGGCTGGAGTCTCAACCTGAATCTGACACTTAGTGGCGGGAAATGAAAATTAGGGTGATGGATTTCCAACCTGAAAGCGTTCACCAACAAAGAACAAAGATAACTCAGCAAAATACCAGCAGAAACGTGCAAAAAAAGAAAAAAAAAAAAAAAAAAAAAAAAGAGAAAAAAAGTGGTCTGCAATTTAAAAAAAAAGGTTTGCTTTAATGACAATAAAGGGTGTTAAAAGGGCAAAAATAATTTTTAAACTTGATTTTCTTATTGAAATGTCAATAAGACATTTTCAATTGAAACTACGTTTACATTGCTTTATCTTTTAAGAGATGCCCGTCTCAATCCCCATCAGAAACAAACTAACTTTTATGTTGAATGAAAAACATTTTTTATAAACATAAATATTTTAGGCCATCCAGGGGTGTGATTACTTTTAGACTCCATTTCTGTATCTACTTAACGATCTGGTCAAAAGTTTACATACATTCATGATGGCCATTAAAGGCATTAAGACATGGAAATCTGAGTGATTTATTTGAACTGTGCTCAACAGGAATATTTAAAAAAATAATTTGATACTTTAATGCCAATAAAGGGTGTCAAATTTACAGTGGCTTGCTCAAATATAAGCATATAGACCCTCAATAAAAGCAACAAATTGCAGAAAAAATGCAGATATAATGCAGTAATCAATAAAGACGCTGGAATAACTCTGCCTGGATATCTGACCTCTCCTTTTGGCAGGCTCGGAAAAACGCGGCGATTATTAATTGCGTCGATGTTCCGACTGGTTTGTTCATTTGAGGAGACGCTAAAAAGACATGGAGGTCGTCATCCTTCAAATACGGCCCCTTTACTTGATGTGACCACCATGCATGAAAATAGAGGATTTTATTTTAGCTCCAAGAAAGCTTCACCTTCAAAAAAGAAAAACTTACAAAGTGTTCACTGCATTTTCCCCCACCACCCGTGTAAAGTATGGACGAAGGTGCTCTGGTCAGGTTTAAATGTTTCAGAATGGTCCAAAGCCCAGACTAAAATCTAAAGACACTACAATCGATGTTCCCAGATGCTCTCCATATAATCTGAGCTCTTACATAAAAAACAGGCAAACCCTTAAAGATATGCAGCTGTAATAGGAGTAATCTGTACTATTTTGTGGGAGCTGAATGCAAACCAGCACTTCTCATGAGTTTATTTTTAAATTATTTTAAAACGAAGCCCAACAAAATGTATTGAAGTTTGTGAGACAAAATGTGAAAAGTTAAAGCGTGAACACTTTTGCTTGAGTCATTTATATAGTGCAGTGAGTGGATTTGTGTTAGTCTTAGCTATGCTGTGGGCGGTGCGCCACCGCGCTGTGTGCATCTACAACAGGGGTTTAGAAAGATTGTAAATTTGATCACACTGCAAAAACAGAACTAAAAATAAGTAACATTTTCTTGAAATTAGTGTATTTGCCCCTGATTTGAGCAGGTAAATAAGACTATCTGCCAATGGAAAGAGTATTTTTACCCCTTATAATAAGATAATTAGATATACTGCACTTGAAATAAGTTGATGGAGATGAGTTGTTCCTATTTTAAGTGCAAAAATCTTATTCCATTGGCAAATGATCTTATTTACCTGCTCAAATAAAGTACAAATACACTACTTTCAAGAAAAAATTACTTATTTTTAGTTCCGTTTTTGCAGTGCAGAAATTTGATCAGAGGTTATACAAAAAAAAAAAAAAAAGTATGACTTATGATCGCGCATCTCTACCACTTTATGTTGGATGTTTCAGGTTTTTAACAGTTTTAACAATCTGAAGAGCAAAGAAACACATTTAACTATTGAGATGTTTCATTTTAATCATTAAAGGTTTTCCTAAGAAGATTATGATACTTTGAATGTTTAAAAGGAGACATTTTTGATCAGAAATGGCATAAACGCCTGAGTGCCACATTGCAAAAACAGAACTAAAAATAAGTAAACTTTTCTTAAAATGAGTGTACCTGTCCTTGATTTGAGCAGGTAAATAAGACGATCTGCCAATGGAATAAGATTTTTGCATTTAAAACAGGGACAATTCATCTCCATCGTCTCATTTCAAGTGCAGGATGTCTAATTATCTTATTTTAGGGGACAAAATACTCATTCCATTGGCAGATAATATAATTTACCTGCTCAAATCAAGGACAAAAGATCGAATTTTAAGAACATTTTACTTATTTTTAGGTCCGTTTTTTGCAGTGCACCGGCCCCTGATAATGGAGAGAAACAGGATGTCGGGCAGAGAAAGCGAAGGGATCCGGTTTATGGTTCAGCGCCTCAGAAACAGCTTCTGCTCCTCCATCCACGTTACCCACAGCTCCATGAGACAAGCCTTGATGTGTTTAAAGAACAGCAGATTGACCCAATTAAGCTCGGCAAAAAAAAAAAAGAAAAAGAAAGAAAGAAAGGTGTACAAGACGGTGATTAGTGCAGTGATGTGGTGCTGAGGAAGAGGCAGGAGGCAGAAGAGATGAAGATGTTGAGGTTGTCTTTGGGAGGGACGAGGATGGATAGGATCAGGAATCAGAGGGAGAGCTCATGTTAGATGTTTTGGAGATAAAACCAGAGAATCCAGACTGAGATGGTCTGGACAACAGAGGAATAGAGAGAACATCGGTGGAAGGACGCTGAGGCTTGAACTGTTAGGTAGGAGGTCTGGAGATTTATGGATGTAGGAAAGAGGACATGAATGTAGTTGGTGTGAGAGAAGAAGATGCAGAAGATGAGGTTTGATGGAGACGGATGCCTCGCCGTGGCGACTCCTGAAAAGGGAAAAAGCCGAAAGACGACGCAGACGAAGCAGATTAACCCAATTAAAGAACACACACAAAACCACTGAGGAACATTTGCGTTTATTCTGTACACAGTCCAAGAAAAATATTGATGAAGCATTTACATAAACGAAAACTCAAACGAGGAAGCTTCAAACTTTCACAGTTGAAGTTTGGGAACATCAACAAAAACGATCCTCTCTTCGGTCCATCTCTCTCCTCTTGCACGCCTTTTCCCCTCATCCAACCCAAACTCCAGGACCTCGTCGCCTAAATCGTCTACACCTTTCACTCACTCCCACCGCGTCTCTGTCCCCCGTCTGCGCTCACTCGTTGTAGCGCGACAGCTTGAGTCGAGGGATGATGTTCATGGACTGCAGCTCCTGGAACAGCAGCTTGCAGGCGTACGGGATTCTCAGCGACGAGACGTGGCAGGACGACTTGCAGTAGTGACACCTGCAGAGCAGAGACAGACGCGCGTCGGTGATTGGCCGCTACCGGCGGCTTTAACATGACGCCGTGAAGAGCGTTTGTGAGCGACAAGCTAGAAATAAGCACTCTGTTGAAGAAGGCAGAGAGTTTTACGATGAAAGTTAAATCATCGGTATGTGAACTATACTTTTATTCTTTCATTTTTGTTCATGAAAGTTTATTATTGTTGAGAATATCACATTCTCAGGAGATGCTACATTTAGCTGAGTCCGTTAGACAACTTAGGCACGACCCATAATGCACACATAGCGAGGACGGTGAGCTTCATTAGTGTGGCAATATTTATTCACGTTAATTCAAAAGGGCTTCAAAGAAACTATGAAGTTCATTTAAATATTGGAACTACATCATTGGACTGAAATGTTACTATAATTGAAGCACAACATAAACATTCTGTCTTTTCTTGTTTAGTTCTGGACCTGGGAGCAAAAAGGCCTTTAATTTTCCACCCAAACAAGCTCTGGTGCTTAATTGACATGACGCCGCCTCTCAATCAATCAATCCTGGAGGCTCGTTACCAATTGACCAATCAGCGATCGCAATTTGTCCCAAAGTGAATCGCCCCTCACCCACAGGTAAGGGCCGATTCCTTTACCTGCGACAACATTACCCGGGATTTTCCATTATGAACATGTTGCGGTCAGAGTGATTTAGTTAAATTACATCTGTAAAAATGGTTAAATGTTGTCAGCGGGGACAGCCAGACATTATCCCGAACGTTAAGAGCATCAGTATTCCTTTCCCAAACCTTAAACGGAGTCTAGGAAATTGTAAAAGATGGATAAAGGCATGCGGACGCAGCTGAACAAAAGAACGATCAACGGGGACTACCGCATGTTCGTCTGTTCAAAGGTAAACATTGTATGCTTAGTGCTTAAATTAAAGGGTAGTGCTTGAAGCTAGATCTGCTGTGGTTGATGTGTTTTGGATATCTGTTATGTAGCAACTACTGGTTGCACTAGTTTGTTGCTGGACCTGAGGAAAGAACTGGAGCCAATCAAAACTTAGTGTCATGTTTTGAAAGTAAAGCAAGTTTAGTTTAATTTCTAATCTAATAATCTCAAATTTTAAAACACAGACACGCATTTCAACGGTAAGAAAATTACCTTTAGATAACTTTAAACTTTTTCCACTTGGCTCATGCTGGGTGCGCTGTGTGTTCAGGCGGCAGACAATACAACCATCACTGCGACCAGTAACCACGGTAACACTGATGCTGAAGCTGAACTGAATCTTTGCACAACACACAATGTTTTCACAATCCTACCAGTGTTTAAGGGGCAAAGAGTGAACTTCACCTGATTGCTGCCATTTTATTTTGAAATTAAATGATTAGTTTTGAATAAGATAAAACTGTTCCAGACACGATGTACTTCATGCGTTAAGAATGGCAGCATCACGCCGGGCTCACGCTGAATACGGTGCCGGTTACCGTCCTGATCCAATGCGGCTTCTCCACAAACACAGGGGGTCCTAGGGGAACATCAGCCTAGGAATGATGTTCACGTGGTTCTTCCCGTTGCCACCGCTCATAAATGAATAAAAAAAAAAAAAGCTTTGATTTTAGTTTTCTAGGGCAAAAGTAGCGACTAAATATCCTACTTCATCCTCCGGTAGCCCCTCTGTTTCCTCGTGTTTCTGTGTTGCCACTTTGTTGGCACTAGTCAAATTAGCTTAAATTAGTGGATGATTTTATTTTGAAATTTACCAAAACTTTTCCTGTTTTGCCCATGAAATCCAGGAGCTTGATCCGGTGGGGACGCTGCGGCTTTCGGTAACACTTCCTTTCTAATCCAAACAGATTAGAAAACGGCTGAAAACTGTGTGTTGCTGCTGGTTTTGCCGCTTTACCCCTTTTCTATTCACCAGCTTTGGTTTAATGTGGGGAAATCGTTGTGAAATTGTGAAAATGAATCCGTCGTTATATCATCAGTAATTTCATCACAGTGCTTCCATCTTTTCCGTACCAGGTTGTCATGTTTCTGGACTTCTGTGCCAAAGAGGTCTTTACTTTCAAGGTCTGCTAAAACCTGTTAATAGTTTTATTTCAGCCTTCCATGTCCTCCTCCTGACCTCTAAATGCTCATTATTGGATTATAATCTACTGAAATGAGCCCTAGGATCACCGTGGTGTAATTCAGATGTGGAGTTTGTTCTATGCTCAGCATTCCTGAAAGAGAGACGGCGCTCCTAAACAGACTGCTGTGTTAGCATGTCGTTTATTTTCTCCCAGGCGTTTGCTTGATCTTTGCATAAAATCAGATCCTGATATCTTGGTACACTGCAAAAAAGGAACTAAAAGTCAGTAAAATCTTCTTGAAATTAGTGTATTTTTCCTTGATTTGGGCAGATAAATAGGAATATTTGCCAATGAAATGAGTATTTTTACCCCTAAAATAAGATAATTAGATATCCTGCATTTGAAATGAGATGATGGAGATGAATTGTTCTTATTTTAAGTGCAAGAATCTTATTCCTTGGCAAATAGTCTTATTTACTTGCTATTTACTATTTACTTTTACTAATTTCAAGAAAATTTTACCTAGTTTTAGTTTCCTTTTTGCATTGTAACGCTGTTACAATGCAAAAAGGAAACTAAAACTAGGTAAAATTTTCTTGAAATGAGTGTATTTGTCCTTGATTTGAGCATGTAAATAAGATTATCTGCCAATGGAATGAGTATTTTGACACCTAAAATAAGATAATTAGATATTATGCCCTCTAAATAAGATGATGGAGATGAGTTTTTCTTATTTTAAGTGCAAAAATACTCATTCCATTGGCAAATGATCTTATTTACATAATTAAATCAAGGACAAATACACTAATTTCAAGAAAATCTGACTTATTTTTAGTTCAGTTTTTGCAGTGTAGATTGCATGGCACTCACTAAGATTGTAAGCAGGTTAGTTTATAATTTGCTCAAAAATGACTCCCCTTTCTGCCCAGTTTCATAACTCTTTGTTTAAAGGCTTGCTTTATCTTCAAAATGCATCTCTGAAACTACTCGTGTGTTGACCTATTGATCTGTGGATACAACTCACCACCCGGAGTATCCCAGCAGGCCACACTGTCCGCACACGTCCACCTCGAAGGCATCACTGGAGATCATGAGGCGCTCCAGCAGCAACATGCTCGCTCCGTAGCCGATCAAGCAGTCGCGCTCCATCTCTCCCAGTCGCAGACCTCCGTCACGGGAGCGACCCTCCGTTGGCTGCCTGTTGGTGGGAGGGGGGAGTTCAGAAGACACATTCAACACATTCACTAGAGTAACCTTAAAAAGTCTGCAGGCAGGCAGAAATCCGAGACTTGATGAAGGGAGATTATTAATGCAATCACTCTACTAAAACATGCACAACCCAGAGTTTATTTGTCTGTAAGGATTTCCGTTTGTCGGGTTCTGCAGGTTTCACCTGGTGAGAACGGCTCTGGGTCCTCTGGCTCTGGCGTGCATCTTGTCGAGAACCATGTGCTTCAGCTTCTGGTAGTAGACCGGGCCGAAGTAGATGTACGCCTCCAGAGGTTCTCTGAGGGGAAATAAGGACAGAAACGCACGGTTACATCCGAGGTCGCGACAATACGGGACGGTTTAGTGGCGTGGAAATGTTTCTTCAGAGTGAAAATGAAGTGGCCTAACTGGGATTTTTGGCTCTTGGTTCAGAAAAGTGGAGCCAGAGGAAATGCAGGAGAGAAGAGCTGCTCTGAAACACAAAGAGTGAGTTGTGGGCCTAGTCAAAGCCCAGATCTGGATCTCACTGAGATGCTGTGGGAAGACTTGACGTAGGCTGAACATGTAAGAAACGCCTCCAACGTGTAACTTTCTTTTTAACCTGAACATCTCAATATTATTTGAATATACCGTATTATCTATTATTAACTGGACAGCGTGTTTCCCCTTCTGATAAGTCTTTCTCCTGTGCTTACAGCTCAACCTTAAATTTAGCTTTTTTTACATTGTGTTGTATTTTTGAGGGTTTTCTTTATGAATGCTCATTCTTAGTTGTTTTTTTTATGGGTGTTTTTTGATTTGTGTCTGCGTGTAATGTGAACATTCAGATCCGACGTCTCACCAAAATTTAATTATGGCCGCATAATGGCGATAAAGATTCTGGAAAGTGGACCGATGTCAGAAAGTGGTAGGTAGCTTCAAGAAGCTTCTCAAGTTAGTTGAGCCAAAGAGGGTAAGGCGTTTTACAATGTCAAGTTTTGTTTAGAGAGCAAAACAAGGCTGAACTTTGTTGTTTAAGCCTAATTCCATATATACCCCCCCCCCCCATTATAAATGAATGAACTTAAACATCAATATTTGACAGTTTTTTAATAGAAAGCTGAAGATTTAATGATCTGTGGCATTTTTTCAGATAATCAAATATTAGAAACCTGATGATGCAACACTTGACCAAATATTAATGGGGCCGTATGTATATACTTGACCATATGTGGATTAGAGAAAGTCCACAACACATTCAAAGCATATTTTATAATCATTCCACCCTGACAGAGTAGAAATCAATATTTAAAAAGACCAAAATAATTTATTCATGCAAATGAAGGGAACAACATAAACCTCTTTGCAGCGTGACGGCTATAACATCCGTTTAGTTGCACACGCCTCTATTTAAATTACCCAGTGATTCCTGAGGTGACGTAGTCCTTGCCCTGGTAGTTGTATCCGTATCGGATCAGATCCTCGCACACATCCTTCACCTTGCTGCCTCCGAAGGCCGTGCCGTAGTGGAACCGTCCGTCCAGGACTCCCGCCTTCCCCGCCAGCAGTTCTATCAACTTTCCAACCTGTTGAAACCCGCAAACACACAACTCCTGGTCAGAACGCAAATATTTTCAGCATTTTCATCCGCCTGTGGCTCAAAGTGCTGATTAATGTCAGTGAAATTAGATTACACATGTCCGCTCCCCCCCGTTCCCCCCGCCCGCCTGCTCCCTCGGGGAGGGGACATCCCTCCAAGGATGACTGATTTCAACAATTCCCGTGAGGCTGCGCCCCGAGGACCCCTGACCCCGCCACATAAAGGCAAACACCTACCCTCGTATCACTCTCAGGCCACAGAAACATCCTCCGGAGCCAAACATTTCTGAGGCTTCTCCGAGGCAACGACGGCCAGCAAAGACACACACACACACACACAGACAACTTGGGCAGTAAAGATCCACCGGGGGTGTTTACGGCCCCGCCAGAGAGGAGGGCCGGTTTTCATGTGGTCCACATTCAGCGCCCAGCGCTTCAGTTCTGATGCGCTGGGCGTGTTTGATAAAAATAAACAAGTTCGCACACACACGCTGCCAGAACGCGGCGGATCCGCTGGCAGCCGTCTCCGCAGCAACAGGTACGCGTTTGTGAAGAGCGAGGTCGGCGCTCGACGGCGTCAATGGACGTGTGCTCTGGGAGCCGACGATAAACCGGAGGGAAGAGCGGCGCAGATAATGAGGCTTTATTGTCTCAGGAGAGGCAACACAGAGGTCTCGGGTCCAAACTACAGAGAAATGTCAACTGCTGTCAAATTAAAAGCCTTTTCTAAAACACGACAAATATTCTGAGAACGAAAAAAGCTAATAAATAAATAAAAATGAATCAATTGACTCTTTTCTATAGAAAAAAAAACATTTGTCTCTATGGTAAAATTACATTAGGCCTTTTTACAGCGACACTTTACAGATAAACCCATTTTATTTACTGTATATTAGTTGGAAATAAAAAAAAAACTAAACTTGTGGCCATAGATCTGCCAGAGGAACGGGCGTCGTACCGTCATCCTGGAGGGATATCCGTGGGGATTCATGATGATATCCGGACAGATCCCCGTGTCGCAGAACGGCATGTCCTCCTGAGGGACGATGAGGCCACAGACACCTGAAACACACGCAGACACACAACGCTGAGGAAGACAATAACCAGAGACTCAAAGACGAAGAGCTGCTTCATGTAGAAACTCAAGACGACGCTTTAAAAAGACGCCATTTTTATTCTGTTAATTAACGGGTTGTCAGACAAAACTCCGCACCATGGAAGGTGTGATTTATAGTCCTGTTAATTTGCTTTTTCCTCCTCAGGAATGTTTTATTTTTGTTGCATTTCCTAAAATAAATATGCTTCTGCGTTTGCTTTTCTGACACAAAACTAAAATTTTGTTGTTTGGATTGTTTTATTTCATTGAGTTTGTTTACAAGTTCTTCTTTATTGTAAATGTTTGAGATGCACC
Organism: Fundulus heteroclitus; assembly: GCF_011125445.2. Classification (NCBI taxonomy): domain Eukaryota; kingdom Metazoa; phylum Chordata; class Actinopteri; order Cyprinodontiformes; family Fundulidae; genus Fundulus; species Fundulus heteroclitus. The sequence goes on from NC_046362.1 coordinate 22,332,827, forward strand.
ACTCAGGCTTTGTCATTTGACTGATATGGATTTCAGGTTTTCTTTATTAAATGGTAAATGGACTGAATTTATTTATTCACTTTTCTAATCATACTGACTACTGTAAGCTCTTTAACACTATGACATGGGACAGGGGAATCTGGAATCGTACCCACAACCGACTGCTCTATCCATTGAGTCAGTCGCTAATCTGTGGTCATAAGTAAATATTTTTATCCCTAATGGGAAATGCATATTTTCAATTATATAACTACAATTTTTACTGGTTTTCATAGAGCTGAGTGGAGAATGTAGAAAACCTTCAGCAGGCGGTTTTTTTCTGTTTTTTAGGCATCTGAGCCAACTTAGATCACCTTTCATTTAAAACCTGGACTCAATTAATGCAAACCCCTCCCAGTTTGTGACATTTGACACTTTTGTTATGTGTCTAATGCTCTAAGACATGATATCATGTCTCATCTCAGCCTATATTGAGTTTTATCAGAATCAGAAAGACAAACCGGATCAGATCGTTCAAACATCCGACCCAGCGAAGGACCTGCTGTTCTGTTTGGTAGAGAATTCACCCGAACAAATAGAAACAGATCCTTTTTGTATCTGCGCTGAGTGTGCACTTTTATCCCAGAGTTCCCACTAAATTATGCAAATTAAAGAATCATTTACATACAACCCATGTAAGAAACACTTCACTTTCAGAACTTTATTTTATTTGTTTTTAAAAGAAAAAAATGTAAAGTCTGGAAGCATCACCAAACATGCGTACACTCTATGTGAACATAGATAAGTTACTCACTTTCTAAACTTGTGCTGCGCTGAGAGAAACGCTGCTGCAGATCAACGTTATTAATCCTGGACTGGTGTCCAACATGCAGCACTCTAAACAACACGGTATTTTTACTCATCTCACACCAGAACCATGCTTATTTCACAGGAAATAACTCAGAAATCAAACCATTGATGCCTGAAATATTAAAATGTCAAGGAAATGTAAGATACAAAAGTAATTTGAATACAAACCTCAGCAAAAAAATTAATAAATATGCATTTGTTTTTAAATACAGAGGAATGTTTAAAGAAATTGAAACACTTAACCAGACCTGGAACATGAGACCAAATGCAAAACTTTTCAAGACGGCAACAGGAACCCCAGAAATTGAATCAGTCATTCACAGTTTTACATGCAAACCAGCTTGGAGGAGTGAAAGTTCTGGTGGAACCGTTTTTATTGGCTCACACCTTTCTGATAAATCGCAAATTTCATGCTTTTCCACACTTTTCAAACTTAAAAGACTTTTCGAGGTGAAAGGAAATGAAGTGATAACAAAATCCTGTTATACATTTATCAGAAACTGAAATACTTCACGGACCAAACCCAGTTTGGATTGGAAAAGTTCTGGTGGAGCCGTTTCCTGGTCCGTATTTTGTGCTGGAGGCTGTGGAGCCCCAGCAGGAGAGGACATTTCCATACTCATGTGGACAGACAAGGTCCTCCTTTGACTCGCCTGATGTGGGGACGAGCTCCCCGGTAGCCAGGGGTTTAAGTGCAAGAGCAAATGTTTGCCGAGGGGGCCCGAAAGCACTCTTCCCTGGCCAGGGTACACAGATTGTTGTCCCATTTGCAAATGAAGATAAATAAAAAAAAATGAGAGAGAGAGAGAGAGAGAGAGAAGCAGGGGCAGGAAGTGGAGAAAGGTGCTTAGCTGGACGGAGAGAGCAGGATTACAGACCCATGACTTTCACTTTAAGTCTGAGGAAGTGGAGGGGATCAACTGGAGAGGAGAAACTGAAGCCATGCACGTGGGAAAAATTTGTTATTAAGCGGGGCGACTCGGCTGACTGCTGATGGCCTGCAGGATGTGGCAACAGGATGTGGACCGGGAACAAGTGCAGCAAGCTGGTGGAAAGTCATCCAACGGCAGGAAGACGGTGAAAAGAGAAGAAAAATCCAAAAGGAAGGAAGAAAGAAAGAAAAAAAAGGGAGCCAGAGCAAATTAAGAAGGGCAAAAATCAGGATCAGGGAGCAAAGATGTGGAAAAAGTTGGAGGAACAAACACAGAATAACTCTTTCACTGTCTTACACACACTAACACACACACACACACACGGTGGCTATAACAGCAGACATCTTCGGTGTTGTTTGTTTTGTGTGAAAGTGAATGATAAAGGAGGCATGAAATCAGCAGAGAAAAGCAAGACAACAGCAAGGGTCCAGGACCCTCCATCACGGCTCATACAGCTCCGCACTGACGGCTCGCACAATGGGCCCCTAATACCGACAACCCTGCACCTCCTCCACCTCCACAGCTGTGTGTGTGTGTGTGTGTGTGTGTGTGAGTGAGTGTGTGTGTGTGTGTGTGTGTGTAAGAGAGAGGCGGGTAAATAATTAACCTATTCTGCCGACTGGGATGTAGGAGTAGCCAACACTGCAAATGCCAGTTCACTTAAAGATTATATTCACATAATCGACGCACCGATCAGGTTTTTTTTTACTGGCCGATACCAATTTTACAATTTCTTTGGAGGTCCGGTTTTGTTTTTTTTCTCCATTCAGAGGATTTTAAATAAGTTTGCTGCAGTAACTTTTGAGTCCAACAGAAAATGATGATATTATCCCCATTTATGCATTATGTTTCTAACCTTTAGCTGATTTGAGTTAAAATACTCAAAAGGATGTCACAGGTCAACGCATACAGACAGAAAATGGACCATTTGACCTGGACGTAAGAAATCAGAGCGATCCAAGTAAAATTTTTTTACAAAGGATCCCTTTCTGATAAACCGCTGCATCTCTAAAATTATTTGTAACTCTAAGGTTGGACGTCACCGTAAAAGCTGCAAGACATTTAGATTTAAAACAGTTTTTATTCTATTAAACAGACGTAAGTTAAACCCCTGACACACAGATGTGACGACACCAAAAAAAAAAAAGCAGAGAATGACCTTTTATTGATTTATGTGGATTTATGTCTTATTTATTAAGCTGAAAAAGTGCATGCTGTCGATTTATTGGGTGAAATTGGGTTAGCTCTTAATTATGGTGAACTTAATAAACAGGAAAAATCAATTTTTACAGTGTTTGAAGTTTGGATCACCAATCAGATCCAAATAAAAGGGACAACTCTGACCATTAACAGACTGATTGGTGCATCTCTCATTAAATATTAGTCCTAGTCTTTACTCCAGCTACGGTTCAATTCAAAGTGAGGAGAGATTTAGTTTTAGCAGACTTTAACAGATGAAAGCTGCACAGTTACACATCTGGATGTTTCCCCCCCCACCCGTCCTCCAGCTAACCCCACGGCGACCCCTGTCCTCGTCATTATCTGGGACGGAGGACATTGTCCCGCCCCGCGCTGACCGCCCCGTACCCACCCGCGCTAATGAAGAGAGTAAATTATGCATGGCGCCAGTTAGCTTTTTGATTAAAACATCATACCAGCCCTCTATAGGGGAGGCGCTGCAAAACAATGAAGGTTGTAAACACTTTTTTCCCCTCCCAGAATACTGCTGGGGTGTAATAAATTTGCATAGTCTGGCGCAGGACAAAGAGCCAATTAATTGAAAAGAGCTCTTGAAAGATGGGGATGGGGGGGGGGGGGGGGGGGGGGGGTGACAGCTACAGCCGCTGGGAGTTGACTCAACAAGCTCTCCTCAGCAGAGTTGACCTACAATTAATCCATAAAACTTTTTTTATTAAAATTGTAACATTTACTGAAGTAAATCCATACAATTCATGGACAGACAGGACTCGACAACTCCTCGGGAGCAGAGAGACAACCTACTGTTGTTCTGGTTTGGTATGGAAGCGATGATCCTTATTGTTATATTAACCTTTCTGTCCGTGTCGACTGCTGAATTTGTCTCCGATCTCCGGTCTCCTCGTCTGTCTCAGGAGGATCTTGATCAGGAAGGCATCTTCAGCGTTGGACGAGATCATGACCTTCTCGATGTACGAGTCTGTTGAGCCCTTATAGCTGCAGACAAACAAAAAAAAAAAAAAAAAAAAGAAAAGAAGAAGAACCATGACTTCCTCTGCTACCTTTCTACATTTAGAAGCTGCACCAAAGCGCAGACGAGGCGGAGGGGCTCTCACCTGATGGGCACGTCTTTGTACTGCGGCTGACCCGGCTGGGCGCTGCCCTCCAGTGGCGTCTGAGTGACAGTCGGCATTGATTTGTTCACCAGCACCTGCTTGTTCTCCACCCGCTCACCTAAGCACCACAGAATAAAACACACAGTGTCGGAAACAAACCCGACAACACACTAAACTCTAAAGTTTGTCTTTAAATATCATTGAATTATAGATCAAGTCTAGATTCAACTAGATCTTAGTGCAACTTTATGCTGGTGGAGTCGCATATTTTCCAGCTCAAAAACCTAAAACCTTTATCTTTTGCAACATTTTGGGTACAAAAAAAAACAACAAACAAAACAATCTTCTAAATTTCACCGCAAATGGAGGCCCCTCATTTAAATAAAACATAAAGTCTTAATAAATGCTCATCGTTATTGTGGTTTAATTTATATAAATGTATAAATAAATTCACGTTTATTTATATTGAGCCAGATTTAAGCCAGAAACTTATTGATGGCCACAAAAACATGCGGTCAAGCTAAAAGACATTCATCTGATATTATTAGGGCTGGATATAAATGTTTGACAATGTCTGTTAAACTGATCATGTCTTGATAGAAAATGTATGCCTATGACAACTGTATATAAACTTTTGACTGGAACTGGCACTTATTTAAATAAATCAAGTTTATCAGTAATCGTGTTCAGCATGCATTATAGCATACAGTATACAAAAATGGTTTGTATACTGTGACCTTCGCCTGCATTGTTTACATTTCAATTGTTTTTATAGTGTATTTTAAATCTATGTTTACTTTTAAATCTCTGCTGCACCTAAAACTGTAATCTAACTTTTACTGCAATTTACAAAGCTGTATGCAACGAAATTTCGTTCTGTATGCACTCTGTGCATACAAAAGGACAAATAAAGTTGTCTAAGTCTACAACTTTTTTGTCTAATCCTTCCATATTCAACTAAAATACGCTCACATGGCACTACACAAGTTAATTAAACAAATCTGAAATTAAACAATCAAGGATAATTACCTTTCCCTCTAAGGCATGGGTGTCAAACATACGGCCTGCGGGTCGGTTCCAGCCCGCCGAACAATTTAGTCCGGCCGCTGGCTAAATTCATTATCATTATTAAAAAAATATATTATTTTTTTTCCAGTGTCCGTGCAATGTGGCAAAAAGAATTGTTGTTTTAATGCCAAAAAGAGCTAATCAGATTTGACTTTCACAAGTGGAGCAGTACTGCTTTTGCCATAGTGCTCCGCTTGATTTATGAATGTGAATAGTTTTATTATGATTCATGCGGGGAATATCTCAAATGATATGGACACTACAATGGGAAAGTAGGAGAGGAAAGGAAGAATAAGAGGGAAAAAAGGTGAAAGAAAGAGGAGATAAAAGGAAGAGAATGATAAAACAATTATTGAAAAAAACATGTACTTGGTTTAATTGAAACTCTGCAGTTCCTATATTGTCCATGAGAGGCGCTGTGTTTTAATCAGCAGATGGTAGCACTGAGCTTCAGATGTGGAATATTGATTTTAAATAATTTCTTAATTTTTATCTGTTTGATGTATTTTGTCATGCAGGACAGTGTTTTTAAGTTCCAAAAAATTTGATTAAATGTTTTTCAGCATTGTACAATCACTGTGATCAGTTCTCATGCATAATGCATTTAAGTAAATGTTTAACTGAGTAAAAGTATTGTTGAAATTGCACATACTTTTCTTAAAAACGCTGAGGTTATTCATAATATATTGTGTAAATAAAATGAAATTCATTTAATATAAAAAAATAAAAAAAATCAACAACAAGTGCACTTTTATTAGTTCTATTTAATCTTGCAAAGAGTTTACTCGTGTGGCCCTCTTGAGATCAGATTAAGCTGAATGCGGCCCCTAAACCAAAATGAGTTTGACACCCCTGCTCTAAGGGTTTCCAAAGTATCTAAAGAATTAATTTTATTTCACATCTTTCGTTCATGTTTGTGAGCCTACGTCTCCATTATCTAACATTTAATATTTATTTTGCACAAATGACATTAACGTCCTCCAGCTTTATGCACCTGTAAGCCTGAAGCAGTGGAGCAGACCGAGAAGAAGAAGCAGAAGCAGAAGAAGAAGAAGAAGCTGGGCTCTCTGCAGACCTGCTTGTACTCACCAGGGGAGCAGATGCCGTCAGCATCCAGGATGTTATGCCTCCACACGGGTTTACGGGTAGCGGCGTCCAGCATGGGGCCCATCACCTTGTCAAAGGTCTGGTTGGTGTAACGCCTCAGAGTGCACTTTGTATTTTTATAGACAAGGCAGCGACCAAATCCTGAGAGGAAAACGGACATTCAGCCCCACGCATTTCTATTCCTGCCGGCACTCAGAGTCTAAAAAAAACTCCCGATTTGAGTAAAAGCTTTAGTTTAGTTGACCAGAAGGTAGAAGGTCTCACCCCTGTCCAGCGAGGCCTTGTTGAGAACCAGAGCGTCCTCGATATCGTAGCCGCTGTAACTCATCACTGCCACGGTGGCGTTTTGACCCGCTGGCAGCTTCTCGAAGTCGATCAGCTCGATGGTTTTCGTCTTGACCATCGGCCTCTGAGGGTACGCCAGCAGGTACATCAGCGTATCGATGCGGTTCCTCTGGTTGTAGCCAATAGTCCCTGGAAGGACACGAGAGCAGAAAATTAGTTTGAAAAGCTGACGGGAAGCTTTAGGGTCGTACAGTACGTCATCTCTTCGTTGTATGAGACCAAGTAGGCAGATGCAACTTTTTTTATTGTTTAAAGTAGTCTTGATCAGGGTTCCTATAGTAATAGCCACCTGTACATATATTCATAGTACATGTAAACTGTTATAATAATCATCTGTATATTATGCTATTGTACATATCTGCGAAACTCTATTCATAGTAATATCCACCTGTATATTATATTCGGTACATATCCAGCTGTAAATTTAGTTTACAATACTAGTTATCTATATATTATACTCATAGGACAAATCGATCAGTAACATTATTTTTATAATAGTATCCATCTCTATATTTATTCAGTAATAACGCATGTCCTATACTTATGGAACCATTGTTTATCCTGCACTTGCTGCTATTGCATTTCTGGTTAGACCTAAACTGCATTTCGTTGCCTTGTACCTGTACCTGTGTAATGACAATAAAGTTGAATCTAATCTAATCTAATCAATATAAACCCGTATCAAAGTTGACACGTAGACGGATGGGTGCATGGACAGATGAAAAGATGCAAGGATCGAGGCGGCTGGATGGATAGACTGATGCAATGGGAAGTACATTTTATTCGTTTAGCACCTTTCTCAGGCAACAAAGTGCTTCACAGTAAAAAAAAAACATTGTAAAAGGGAAGTTAATTACACATAACAGCAACATATATTCAATCGTAGCAGCCCTAGGCTTGGTGAGGCCAAAATGAACATCTTGAGTTGCTTTTTAAAAGCATCAACAGAGTCCAGTAATCGCAGGTAATGAGGTAGTTCGCTCCACAGTCTTGGTCAAACAGCTTGGAAAAAAAATCTGTCTTCCTCGAGTCCTGCAGCGAGTGTGAGGGACCGATGGATGCAGGGATGGAAAAATGGAGAGATGCAAGTGTAGGAAGAAAGCGTGGACTGACTGAAGGACTGACTGATGGACGGATACTAGTCATGGACAGTAGAACAAAAAATTAAAAATGAAGTCTGGAAATAAATCCTCCTTATCCACAGCTGGAAAATATTTAAAGGCATACTATGCAACATTTTTCAGTTAATTAATGTGCTCCATACCGTTTTGGATGATTAAATGAGTCATTTCAGGTCGAACAAAGGTTTTCTCGGCCGCCCTGGTGGTCTGTGGGGGAAATACCGCACACACAGGCTCAGAAGTCTCGTGCAAGACCGCGAGAGTCGGTCTTGCTTTACGGCGAGAACTCCATGTGTTTTTGCCCTGCCATTCACTATATGCACGCGCGAAAGCAACAACAAAGAACCGCGTGTTAACGTCAAATAAACATGCAAGCATATCGAGTTTTATTATTATAATTATTATTATTTTTATTTTTTTTTTGAATGTTGGCGAGACGCCGCGGCCACCTCCCCAAGATAGCGCTGCAGGAAACCCTGATGTTCATACTTTCACTGTGTTAGTCATTGTTTGTACTGCCGTTTTTTCCACTTTTCATTGCGTTCGCCTGTCTGCTAAGCTCAAAACAACCAAAGCGCCTGGCTTGACGGAGAAACCAGAACAGCTGAGCATCTTGACGACAGTGCACTTTTACTTTCGCCCTCTGGGGGGAGCCTCGCTGGAAAATCAACCCCGGTTGCATAGTATACCTTTAAATTAAATTCCAACCTTTCCCAAGAATATTCCCAAGAAAATGCTTGAAGAGCCTGAGAAATGATTGTTTGGAATCCCTATGAGGAAACGTTCGGCTCCTTGGACACCAAGCATAAAGAGCCGGTAGGTTTAATACTTTTTCACAGTACGGTGGAGCTAAAGTTCTCCTGTTAGTCTGGGCCTGGTTTACCCTGCGTCTAAAGAGCTCACGGGGGAGAGTTATGGCGTAAAGCCTGGCCTCCCTGGAAGTCTTGACATTTGTCAGATGCTATTACTGCACAATCGGCCTACAAGCACAGAGTCTGTGATAATAGGCTCAGGCCACACAGCCAGATTTGCACATGTAAAGGCCTGTCCATACAAAACAGACAACACAGAGGATATTGGGCCAAATATAGTTCCAGTCAGTGTTTTTGTAAAGATGAGGGGGGTGGATGGGCAGGGATGGGTGGATGGAGGGGAAGCAATGGAGAAGAGGAGGGTGGGGTGTGACTTCGGCTCTTGCGAACGTTGGCCGTCCCGTTTGGGGAAGTTTTGGTTACCAAGGAGCTTCGGGTGCGCACTCTGTGGGCCTTTGCAGCTGAGCACACTGACCCCCCGAGTAAGCCCGAGCAGACACAATGAATTGCTAATGACACTCTGGGTGACTGGCAGGGAAAGGGCCTCCGCACACACAGCACAATGGAGAACCTACGCAAGCGCCCCATGTTTGATGTCCGCGTGCATACACACTCTGACCGACCCACACACACACACACACACACACACACATATTCGACAAACACTCAATCACACATACAAATGTATTCTGACAAGAAGTGCTGCAGGAGCAGAGTTTCGGGGGAGTGGAACCAGCAGCCTGTCTGTATCCACACTGTTTGTTATTCTAATGGCCTTTTTTGTGCGTTTTATTTTCAACTCATGCAAATAAAATCTTTAAATTTTCAGACTTAAAGGGGGCTTGAGAATAATGTTCATGGAGGTTTGAAATACTCCTAGTGCGAGTCTTTGCATCAATAAAGTAAATATGAACGATATGAAACTACTACGGTTCCTACAACGTTTTATATAAATGTTTGACTTCTCCAGACTCGAAATTTCCAGATTTATCAGCCCTCCAAGTAAATGTGGAAACATAAAATACACAAGATCCCCCTCAATTCACAGTAGGCAGACTTTAAAAAAGGAAAGGAAGGACGGAGAAGGAAGAAAGGTGAGAAAGGAGGAAGGGAATGAGGGGCAACACAAGTAAGGAAGGATACAAGAAGAAGGAAAGGTTACAAACAAAGCAGGAAGGACATGAGCAAGGAAGGAAAGAAGAACAGAAGGAAGCAAAGAGGGAAGGATGCAAGGAGGAAAGTACTGAGGAAGGAAGGAGGGATTAAAAGATGGGAAGGTATGAGGGAGGGATGGACAAAAAGACAAGAAAAGGAGGATATGAGAGAGGTAGGGAGGACAGAAAAGAAAAGAAGGACTAGAGGGAGGAAGTAAAGAACAAAAGGAAGGATGGGCAGAAAGACAGGATGAAGAATAGAAAGGACAAGAAAGAAAAGAAAGGAAGAAAAAGGGACACGAAGAAGGGAAAGGTAAGCAAGGACACAAGGAAAGGAAGGAGGAGCACGAGAAAGGAAGTAAAAATCAAGATATGAGAAAGAAAAGGACGTGACAGAGAGAAGAAGGAAGGATGGATGAAAAGACACAAGGTTAGGAGAGACGCAAGGAAAGGAGAGACAACCGTTTTGATAATTGGATTAGGAATACAGAGAGTCTGGAAGTCTGGAAACACAAATATTGTTTCATAATGTTGTTTTTTTGTCATGCTTATCCAGACCTGGAAAATACTGATATCAAACAAATACATTTTCCAGACGGTGCAGGAAGCCCAGACCAGCAGCCCAGCAGAGGCTCCTTACCCATGGCCTGCTTGCCCATAGCGCACTGGTATGTGTTCCTGGGTGACTGGTTGTGGTGGGGGTAGGGAATCAGACCTGCACACACTCCCAGCAACGTGAAGGGCTCGATCTCCAAGTGCGTCGTTTCTCTGAAGGAATAAAGCGAACATGCATGGAGTGACTAACATAACCCAGGAAGGTGGTTTTTGACCGTTTCATCGTGTCGTGTTTGGCTTACTTGCTGATCATGTGTTCATAAAGGGCGATCTGACAGTCGTTCTCCTCGTTCACGTCCAGGTACTCCACCAGGCCTTCGTGCAGAAAGTCCTCGAACGTTCTGGATCAAGTTACAGACATCATTAACTCAGCTGTTCATAAAGCGCTAATGTGTCGGATCACAACAACATACAGAACTTAAAAACTCTGCAAACTTGCAGGAAAAACTAAACAAAAAAACACCCATTTTTAACATTAGAGAGAAAAACAGGAGTATTTTAATATCCTGACTTGGATATGACGGCATTTCTGAGACATGTGTTTTGATAATTGTCAAAATCTATGTGGCATGAATGAAAAATAAGCTAAGTTTAAAAAGGTTAAAAACTGCATCATAAGAAAGTTTGGCAATTTAAAGTGAAATACAACAAAACGAGATATGACTCAATACTTCTTGCCAAGCTGTAGATATCAAGGGAACAGCGCTGAGCTGAATTCGATCATATTTAAAATAAACTTTCCAGTTTTTTTTTAGATAACAAATCATTCTTGTTATGGAGGACCACAGGGTCTAGTGTGTGGACCAGTTCTTTTTATTTTATATATACACGCTTTAAATTTGGTAAAATTACTACAATGCTGGATAAATTTTCACTGCCATGTTAAAGATATTCTGCTACATTTATATATTTATGTTAACAAAAGTCTACAAAAAGCCTGAATTACAGCAGCTGTCATCTTTGCACCGGAGCATCTGAACTGCTTTCTCTGGATAGCTGTAGTTTGGCCTCCACAGTTACTGTAAATAACTTGATGTCTTTGACAAGGACATTTCCTTTGAATCCCACCTAAAACAGGTTTCTAGAACAGATTTTTAAATGCACAATATTGTCAAAATTAGGAAAACCCTGCTTCAGTCTATCCCTTTATATTTCAATGCTATTATCACAAAAGGCCTCAACATTTTTAGAAAAGCCTAGAGCTGATACAGAATGCTCAAACGAGAGTTTAGGTGACGATTAAAAGTTTCTCCTGTTTTACTTCCTCTTCAGCAGCTCCCTGTCAAAAAAATAAAATCCTGCCACTTTTTAAGGTTTACTGGTGCTTCCTGGAGTCTCTAAAAGTAGAATGGGAGGCAGATCTTGTAGTTAAACGGCTCCTCTCCTGTGGAACCAACTCCCACTTTTTGTGGTTGAGGTTTAAAAATGTTCACTTTTGATAAAACTTATAGTTAAGGTGGTTTACAATATCCTGAGCAATCTCTGCAGTTATGCTGCCTCAGGATTAGGCAGGTGGAGGTGTCTTCCTGCTAAGAGGTTCCTTTCCACTGTCGCCACATGCTTGCTTTATTAGGAGTAGGGTTTGTTGAAAAGTCAGTGATTAGATGCAATCAGCTGAGCTTCCTTTGATACATTTTTACCATTTGACAATACCTGCTAACCTAAATTTAAATGTATTATGGTATAAGATTTGAACTTAAATGTGTGCAGTTAGACCTAAACATGACTGGACTTTTTGGGATATATTGGCATGATTTGGACTGAATGTAGTCTAAATTCATTTGGATATGAATTTAGTCTAAATTCATATCCAAATGAATTAAGACTAAATTCATTTGGATATGAATTTGACCAGTTAGTCTTGTGAAGTGCCTTCAGGCGACATTTATTGCGACTTGGTGAAATGTAAATAACCTGAATTTAACTTCTGGAGAGAACTGTACGTCTGTTTGGATTTTCTTTTTGGCTGAAAAGTCAATGCCCGTAAGAAATAAAAAGAAAGTTTCACCCAACAGCTTTGTTGTAAACTACCCTCGCCTACTAGAGCTGAAACTGTAAAAGTTATCCTTTCATACATTGGATAAGAACAAATTAACAACTAAACGGGACTTTTGGGCAGCAGGGAAAATTTCTACCTTTCCCCAAAACTTCACCAACACAGAATAATACATTTATTTGAACATATTTATTAGGAGCTCTGCATATGTATGTGGTCTAATTTGCCTTGACAGTGACTCACCTGTAGCCCTGAGACAGATCCTCCATGTGTTTGTTATTTACCATCGGCTGTCCCTTCTTCACGATGATGTATGGCCTGTGGCGAGGAGAAAACAGACCAAAACATAGCATAACGTATTTTTTGGACCTGCACCGGATTATAAGGCACATTAAAGATTCTTTCCAAGTGTGAAATATCACTCCGTCCCTCCGCGTACACACATACTACCTGAGAGGGAGAGCTATCCGTCTCTGCCGGGAGGACAGAGTAGTTGGACTACATTGCCCTGTTTCTAACATAAGGCCAAAATAAACTCAACTTTTATATTGAATTAACTTACTACGTTTATTGTTGCTAGCTTGTTACTCCGGGCGCAGGCTGCCTTAAATGAATTCACTTCTAGTTTCGACATTACAGTCAGGCAGTCTTGTAGACAGCTCAGGGGTCCGATCAGGTAGTGACACAGTGTACCGTAATTCTCTGAATATCCACTGAGCGGAGCGGCTTTTTAGCTAATCAAAAGTCATACTTACATATTTTAACAGATTTTTTAGCACATTGTACCACCTGAAATGAGTCAGTAAACAACTTTAATCATATATAAAAAGGTGCACCGGATTATAAGGTGCACCATAATCTTTTAAGATTTAGGGATTTTAAGTGCGCCTTATAGTTGGAAAAACACGTTAGTTGAACTGCTAAAGGTTTTCTACAGCCTTAGAAAGTTCACTCTTGATGTACTTGTTGTGCTGTTTTAAGAAAAGATCACTTCCCGGATGTCTGCTTTTGTTTCTTCTACGCTTCACCGCACCTGCAGAGTCGTCCGCCATCAGATGAGATGTAGACGCAGCGGTCGGTCATGTTGGTGGAGATGGACACAAACTCGTTGATGAAACCCGCCCTCCGCATGAGCCTGAAGGTGCAGACCAGTTTACGGTGGTCTCTGATGACTCCCAGAATGTTACCTGTAAAAGATAAGAGAACCGTGCAGAGATGCCAGATAAAAGCCTAAGATCGGATACGTCACGGACAACTTGTCAATACCTGATCACCTAAATGCGACACAAAGTCTCATTTATACTAGCAGAAAACTGTTTCAGTGCCGTCAACAACTTTGTGACATATTTTAAATCCCCCCTTTCTTCTCTTTGCTTTTACAGGAAACCCCCAAAATGAAAAAAATGTGAAGACAGGTGAAGGGAAGATGAAGACCTTTGTGTCTTCAGGTTTTATATTTGATTCGAGGTCAAATTCAAGTAATCCGATCAGACGTCACAGAATAACATGTTGCTCTCCCAAAGTAGGGCTCCTCCATTATGGAGAGAGAGAAAAATCATAACATGTTGGTCAAAGTTAGCAGCCTCCAACAATTATTGAGCCTGTAAACAAACTGCATTTATTGCAGGTCGAGTACAGTAACAGGGAAATGTGGCCAAATAATCTAGAAATTACATTGTTTTTGTAATTTTATTGCAGAACAAAATGCAAATGACTGTCTTATCCTGAAGCGTCTAAATATCAGCCTGAAAAATATAAAGCCTACATGGAGATCGATAGTTTTGTAATGCTAGCCACGTTAACTGCACTTTTCATGAATATATGATGCTAATGCGATTCAAAAAGGGACTAATAGGTCAAAAGTAGCTGTTATAATCCTAAGAAACAAAAATGTTTTACAGAAAGGCCTTGAAGGACCCGAGGGACGCGCCATTCTTTAGTTTGGTGAGTCTTGGCCTGTGGGGCCCTGCAGAGCTTAGGAGGAAGGCAAGGACTTTATTAAAGAGACCGCCAATACTAACCATATAATTAAGTCCATGACTGTTGTGTAATAAAAATAATAAAACACTAATATGATCAAAAGGAAAAATTACACTTGCAATACTGCCTTTTTCACATATAGCTGTCCATTACAAGTTTGTTAACAGAATTATGATTAAAAAAAGAAGTATGTTGTATTTACCATATTGGACTACATTTAGAAAAATTGTTAGACATTACCTGGACACAAATTTACCCGTAGCAGTGACAGCAGCAGACAGATGATACATACCTGAATCAAACTATGTGGACTTACCTGGTCATTTGTCCTCCTTTGGCACATTTGCAACATTAAGTGGGAAGAAATTTGACCTCGTTTTCCCCAGTTAACATTGGAAAACGAGGCCTGCTTACGACAGCATTGCAAAAAGGGAACTACGTAAAAATTTCTTGAAATTAGTGTATTTTTCCTTGATTTGAGGAGCTAAATAAGACTATTTGCCAATGGGATGAGTATTATTACCCCCAAAATAAGATAATTAGATATCCTGCACTTGAAATATGATGATGGAGATGAATTGTTCCTATTTTAAGTGCAAAAATCTTATTCCATTGGCAAATAGTCTTATTTACCTCCTCTAATCAAGGAAAAATACACTATTTAAAGAAAATTTCACTTACTTTTTGTTCCCTTTTTGCAGTGAGGGAATTCATCTACTGTGATGGAAGCAGAAGATCCTTCAGGGATTCAGACATAAAATAATGCATACAGGGGGAGGAAAGCTTTTTGCAACAATGAGAGCAACTCTGTAGCTGCTAAAACCCTCAGATCTGATCCCTGCATGAAGGCCTTTAAATAAAAGTTGTCTGCTTTTGAAAAGCAGGATCCCAGTAAACCAAAAGAACCCAAGGAACCACGTTTAAACTTGCTTCCTAATGGAAAGACTTCACTGAACGCTGATAGATTACCAACAGTATGCTTGCTTTGGAAGCAAAGCAGAAAGAAATGTGAACCGACTTTCACTCTTTAAAGAAACTTTAGCGGCAGAAGGAAAAGTAGGAGTTCTGCTGCACGGCGACATACTCTTTGCCTCGACTCGGGGAGAAAGCAGAGCCCCGGCTGCCTGCTGGGGCTGCTTCATATCAGTTCTGACAGACAAACGAGCGGAGAACAGAGGAGGGCCTGTGCTCTGCCTCTGTGTGAGCGAACACACTCTGAAGGGGTTTGACACCTGCTGCTACCAACTAATTAAACGGTGTGGCAGCTAATATAATTCGACAGTTATCAGAAGCGAAAGACAAACAAATACAGTAATTAAAAAGGGCCAAGTTGACACAAGAATAACACCTACTGCTGCCGTGAAATTAAAGACTTATCAGCGTCGCTGCAAAAAACACAAAATGACATCCTCTAAACTAAACAGCGGAGAATTTGCTTCATGTTCACAGGCAATGCATTTTAAAACTGCCGGGATTAGAGGGTCTTTTCAAAGGATCTAAAGCCACGGCGGCTGGAGTTGTTGCGTTCGCCGGTTCGGCGAGTTTGCTCAGAAGAAGTTTTACCGTTGAGGAAAACCAGGAAGACGCTCGGGTAGGAGAGCTCCTCTCCGCACAGCAGGTTGATGTCCTCCACGCCGAGGTTGAAGGCCAGCTTGATGATCGGCCCGTCCTCCATGTCCGTGGTGATGTGGGTCATCAGAGCCAGGTTCTTCACCAGACCACAGGCCTGCCCAGCGACAGATTTAAAAAAAAAAACAAAAAAAAAAAACTATGTTTGTGGGAAAGAAAAGAGCAACCTCAAACACGTGACTGAGCTCACTCTTCCCGCTTTACCTGTTAATAACGACGGCTACATGTTTATGTCGGTTAGGGGAGCAGGAAAAACATTTTTCCTACATTTTTGTCTGGAAGGTGAACCTCAGCCCCAATCAGGTCCAACAGATTTTCTACAGGGCTGCCTTGGATCAACTTCCCATCAACGCTTAACTAGCGTTCCCGTCTTTGCAGGAAGAGGGGAAAAAAAAAAAAGCCTATCCAAAGCATGATGCTGCCATGTTTCTCCACGGTGATATCGTGATCATGGTTCAGCGTTAGTTCTTCACCACACAGTCCATGCAGAGCAGAAAGTTTAGTTTATGTTTTATCAAACCAGAAATAATTCCTTTCAGTAACAACTGTCTTCTCCTCGCTTTTCCAATAATGCCGGATTTGCTGAGCGCACGACCAAAAGCAGATCGGCCCACCTGAGCTGTGGACCTCTGCAGCTCCTCCAAAGGTAACACAGGCCTCCTGGCAGCATCTCTAATTAATGCTCCACTGCCTCAGTCTAGTTTAGATGTATTGCCGTGTAGCTTTCCAGCTTTAGGCAGAGCTCTGTGAAATGTTTACAGATTAGGATATTATCTTATGGTCTCACCCGGCTTCACACGTTCCAACTACCCGCAGTCTTTCTAGGTCTTCATGACGCTGGTTGCTCTCACAGGACAGCTGGACTGGTACTGACAATAAGCAACTCTCAGATGGACTCTATTTACCAATAAGGGGTCTTCTGAAATCAATGGGTTGTGCTGATTTTGAGCTAAAGTGCCGAAAACTATTCTATCAATTTCCCCCTTGAGCTGCCGATTCCCGTATCGGCCAGTTACTCAAAACCCTAATAAAATACACTCGGTTTTGAGGTTGAGATGTAAAAAAAAAAAAAAAATGTGAAAGGTTTCAAGGGCTTTAAATATTTTTGCGAGACACTTTATTTAGTTACTCTAGATCAAATTCAGCTACATGGTGTTTCATACAGAAAGAAGCTAGTCTTTGTTTTGTTTTTCCATAAGTGTAATCCTGCACTCCTTCATTAAATCAAGTATTTGTAACATCTCACATGCCGTTGATAGAAAACTTTGACTTTTTGCTTTAACAAGACTCAATTTACAACACATTACCAGGCAGTGAGGGCCCCCGCACTGCACAAGATTCAAAGAAAGTGAATATTTCACTGGAAGCAGTGCAAGGCAAAAGCAACAATCGGGTGTTTTTATTAAGGGTCCACTTTGGATCACACAGTCCAAGGCTGGTTAGGTGCACACAATTAGAGAATTTAAGACTTTTACTTTGATAGAGGCCATTATTTTTTACTTTTCTTTTTGTTTCAAACAGGACTGTTAATGGTACATAAAATAAAATAGAAAAGTTTGTCCGTCCCAGTTTGAGACAGACGTTTTTCTTTGATGGGGTCCAACAACTGCATTCCTACGCTCACATAAAAAGCACCAAAAACACAAAGGGCCATGTTGTTTAAAAGTGTAGTTTAAAAGGTGTATATCGCAAATGGATACAATTATTTTTTGTAAATGGCTTTCTGGGCCAGAGGGGCTTTAAACCTTCTGCCTGACGGGAACAGCTGCAAAGACTGATGGAGGAGATGAGAAGGATCATCTGTGATCAGGGTGACCTTCCTGATCACAGAGCTACTCTTCAGTTCGGAGAGCAGGCTTTGAGGTGAACAGATTATTATGGCTGGCCTGGTTTATGACCAGGGAACGGCTGGTTTTGTGCTTTACAGTGAAAAAGCTGTGATAAAAAGTGATAGCCAAGCAAAAATTCACACTAAAATCCACGTATACACATTCAGCGAATCAAAATTTGTGAAATACTGTTTATTCTTTAAAAAAAAGCATTAGCCGTCCCCATACGGTTTTCTGACCACTGAAAGTTGTTTCTTAATTTAAAAATGACAGCAGGTAGTATAACTGTATTTTTCGGACCATAAGGCGCACCGGATTATAAGGCGCATTAATTATTGTTGCTAGCCCATACTCCAGGCACGGGCTGCCATACATAAATGCACTTCTTGTGCACTTCTTCTGACATTACAGTCAGGCAGTCTTGTAGACAGCTCAGGGGTCCGACCCACTGAGCGGAGCGGCTTCGTTGCTTACTATTCTGACAGATTTATGAGTGTGCTGTACCACATAAAAGGAGCACCATACATTTGTGAGATTTTAAGTGCGTCAAATAAGTTATATTGGATGGAAACCTGTCACGTAAAAACGTCCATCTACTGTTATCAGTTTAGAACTAGTTAGTCAAATGTTTTGACTTTTTTCTCTGCAGTAAACAATTTCAACAATTTAAAATTTTTTTTTTTATTGAGCAGCAATACTAGCAACCGTGGTATATACACTCCAAAAGTGTTGGGGCTTGAGGTTTAGGTACGTTTACTGAAAATTATCTGTCTGATGGACTTTTTTAAGGCTTTCTCACCTCTCCCTCCGGAGTGTCAGACGGACAAAGCATTCCCCACTGGGACGGCTGCAGGGACCGCGGCCCGCTGACCTTCCTGGTCTTCTCGAACTGGGAGGAGATCCTGGTCATCATACCCAGAGCCGAAATGAAGGACAGACGGGACAGAACCTGGGTGACACCCTGACGGTCCATCTTGAACCTCTTCAGAGACCAGTTGCCCTAATGATGGGAAACATATCCAAAGATTAATTACTCAGAGAAATCTGCTGATAAACAGATAAAAAGCAGTTTTTTCCCCCAATCAGCCTTTTTTAGTATCAGTAAGGTGTTTGAAGCACAGAAATGCAAGAAAACATTTAAACCTTTGCTACAATTGATGACGACTGCTGCAGTTTATTCAGGCCGCGAGAGCTTGAGAGAGCAGGATTTTTATCAGATAACAGGAAGGCTGAACAGAGTACACCAAAGTTGCTCAGCTTTATTTGTTTTAGCTTTCAATCTGGAAATTCTGGCAACTTTTTGAAACTTTAGAGTTAAAGTAAAGATCTACATTCATTAGAATTAAACAATAACCAAGGTCACTACCACTGGAAATCTTACTGCCAGTAATCTGGCTAATTTAAGTCTGTTTTTGTTTATCGTCAAATATTAAAACCCTGTTTTATAGTTCTGTTCTCTCACAGAGGGACCATTAAACAAAAAGTATTTTTAGCATGTCTGACTAACGAGGAGTTGATCTTTGAAGACTTTTTTTGGAAAAGTGAAGCGTGATCTCAAGCGAATGAAACTTTTTGTCCCATTTTCTCTGCGTTCAGCGCTGCGTTCAGCTAAACTCACTGTGGAGATGGCGTTGACCATGCCGTTGGTGATCTGATCCTGCCGCATGTGTTTGACCACGTCGAACTGAGCCGCTCGCTGCTTGGGGATTATCTGGTCGGCGATCTTCTTCAGTTCGGCGTTAAACTTCTTAAACAGATCCTCGAAGAGCAGAGACAGCAGCTGGGGAAAGAAAAACAAAAAAAAGAAGAAGATGGAGAGAGTTGTCTTGTTTGGTATTACTAGCTCGGGACAATTTCCAAAATGGTTATCTGCAGTGAGGAACAATCATTTCAGGGAGCAAAGTCGTCGTATCAGGACGGGCATCGAGGTTGCCGTCAGATTTAATAACCAGGTGTGCTCGGCTCAGAGATGACCCTGACCTGGCCTCTGTCCCAAGTCCTCGTCTTCCTCCGCCTGGCCTGCAGGAGGCAGCGTCTCACCCCCCCCCCCCTCCCCCACACCCCCTTTTTGCATTAGCATACATCAAAACAAACAGGCTGCTTGAAATTAATAACGAAATTAAGCTTCCATTGCGCAGCCGGGCCAATTAGTTGAATGTCAGGGAACCATAATTGGAGAGCGAGGAGATTGCTGGCGTCGTCGATGTGTAAGCCTCCTTTTGAAAGAGGGCTCTGCTGCTCCCCCAGCCCCACCTCCACCTCCCATCTCTGCTCCTTACACAGAGCAAGTTGGTGGGAGGGGAGGGTGGGGTGGAAATTAAAAGCCTAAAGACAGCAGTAATTACATTATCAGAGCCCAGCCTGCGGATTAGCTCAATCGCTCGAGTCAAGGCAGCGGTTCTATTGTCGCGGTGTTGAAAAATCCCCATGCTTCCACAGCGTTGGGATTTTGGTGCCACTGCATATCTCCCTCCTGACAAAGCCAGGCAGAAACAAAAGGGGAGGGTGTGCGAAAACAAAACATGTGAGGGGGGGGAGGTGGGGGGGAATCCAGAGCTGACGAAAGGTAATGAGAGGCTTATTAACGGAAGGTGGCGCGAACAAAGATGCAGGTGAAAGATCAGAGCTGGTGCAGCCCTGTGATCCATTCACACCGCGGCACACACGCCGACCAATTATTAATAAGAACATTTTGTTTTCCAAGGAAATCAAAAGGAATAAACACCTTCCAGTTAACAAACGGGTAAACAACAAAGGTCGACGGGGAGTCTTTATCGTCCAAACAGAGCCGGGGAACCTTCTGGAGCTGAAAGGTTTTGTATCTAAAACATAAAACCAGCGACCCAGCGGAGGTTTTAATGAAGCGGAGTCCGAATGAAGCCGCCTGCAGAACAGGCCTCACTGTGAAGGTTTACCTGTCCGGCCAACTCCAGACGCTTGTTCCCGTAATAATCTCTGTCGTCCACTTTGTTGTCGCCCTGAGCCAGGATCACCCTCCGGACCATCACAGCTAGGTAAAAGCACTTAGCCCGAAAGTTAAACTCTTTTACCTGAAAACAAGAGAGAAAAAGTTAAACTTCTACAGGACGCAATCTTCTGAGAAGAACCGATTAAAACAGTAGGAAGAATCAGAGGGTTTGTGTCCGTTTACACACAGGAACGTGAGTGAGGATGAGCGAGGCCAGCAGCTCTCTGGCCTCCTCCATCTTGGTCTTCTTGGGACCTCCCCACATGCGCTGCCGCCGGACTTTATTCCCGAGAAACCTCAGAGCCTGAAACCCAAACAAAAAGGCAGAGGAGTCCAGTGAGGAAAACGACACCATGCGAGTAATTCACCCAAACCAAACTTCCTTAAAAAGGAGCCAACGCTAAAAAGTCTCATTTCTATCCTGACAGATTTCATTTACGGCCGTCGAAAGGTCTCTGCAAACTTTAACATTTTCAATACTGCAAATCTTATTTGAATGCTACAAACTTATGATGTTTGAAGTTTTTTTGCCGTCATCTCTGTGTTTTATTTCTCCAAAATGTCTTAAAAAAAAAAAAAAAAAAAGGAGGACCAAGAATAGAGCCTTGCAGTGCTCCCTGGGGAAAATAAAAAATGGAAATTAAATCATAGATGCTAACAACAACTTGTAAGATAGGCCCTACTGTAATGTATAAACTACATAAAATTAAGAAATAAAAATTAAACGTGCCCATAATTTTGAGGAAAAGTTTCATGTAGAGCTTTGCAATGAATCATTTTCATATTTAAATATGGGATCCAAACTATTAAACAAATCATGTGACTTACAAAATAATTAAGATTGAGATGATGATTAAGAACATTACTTTAAGAGCAACACCGTGCTTAGAAAGCATGAAATTACTATACGTTAGTATTTTTTTTAGGCAAAACTCAATGAATAATCATTTCAAATAAAAAGCAATATTAATATTGACCAAACAACAAATTGTTTTATTGTTACTTACTTTGAGAGAGAAAAAAGAAAGACACGAAACAAAGCCCTGACATGTTAAATCTTGACTCCTGTTATATCATGGATGCCCTCACTGTTTTATTTTTTTTCTCCAATTTAATCCATAGAAGATAAGTTATCACTATGTAAATTAGACAAAATATGTAAAGACTGAGACTGAATTTTAAGACGTATTTTAAACTCCTGGTCAAAAAGCATAATTGAAAGACCGCACACATTAACTTATCTAAGTTACTGCTAAGTTGTATCTCTACACAGAGTAAATAAAGATCAGTGGTTAGTTAGAAGGACTCCCAATACACCTTCCTGTCCTAAATAAATAAATAAAAACAGTAAATGGCTCGCATTCAGCTGTGTTTAAAACTAAAATCCCATCTAATTAGAGGAATTGAACACATGGCTTGATAAAATCTGTAAATTTTTCAGAATCTGATATGTAAAAAAAAAAAAGATTACAGTCCCATTTGGTTTACACAGATTACCAACAATCTGATAACGCTGTTCCTTAAACCTTATCTGCCTCTAATTATATAGATTTAGGTCTCATTGTTCACAGCACAAAGAGCCAATGAATACCCTGAAAAGACATGACGGACGCTGGCAGGCAGAGAAACACGAGGGCTGAGGCGAATGGGTTGCTAGGATCCAAACATGCCCTCATCAATGCATCAGAGGAACCTCTAACAACATAATCTTTATGAAAAACAAATTGGCCGACGATGGCATTCATCTGTAGATGTCAAGGAAAACACGGGGGGACTCCTGAAAAGGATGTGAAAAGTGTTACTTAACTGGGTGGAAAAACAAAGTCTTCATCACTATGTACGTCTCCTGTTAGGGGACTGTAGGCGTTTGTGCTTTGGAGCTTCTTCAGATGAGGCTAATGAGAGCACATCAGAGCTGCTGGATAATTCAGTATGGCTGTTTTATGCACTTTAAGCGTAATCGCACACCAACAAGGTTACCATATGGCGTCTCTGAATCTAAGAGGATGACTTTTACGCATTTTAACACTTGCAACAGAAACCCTCATAGAAACATTGTTATTGTGATGCCGCTCAAAGCGAGCATTAATCAGGGAAGGACTGTAAGGCTGTGGGAGCTGCAGAGATCCACAGCTCACACTGCAAAAAAGAAACTAAAACTACCGTAAGTAAAATGTTCTTAAAATTTGTGTATTTTTCCTTGATTTGAGCATGTAAATAACACATTTTGCCAGTGGAATGAGTATATTTTACCCCTAAAATAAGATAATTAGATACCCTGCACTTGAAATAAGATGATGGAGATGAATTGTTCTTATTTTAAGTGCGTAAATCTTATTCCATTGGCAAATAGTCTTACATACCTGCTCAAATCAAGGAAAAATATACTCATTTCAAGTAATTTTTTACTTACTTTTAGTTTCCATTTTGCAGTGCAGGCATGAGGATCCACAGAGAGGGAGAAAAAAAACTCGTAGCCTACATTCACACTGCAGGTCTTGATGCTCAATTCTGATTTTTTTTTTTGTTGCTGAAATCGGATTTTTTTTTTTTGCGTCATTGTTCATGCGGCTAAATGGAATGTGACCGCCATCATACTTCTGTCCAAACAGTTCAAGACTCCAAAGCGACCGGCATGCCAGCAGTGCACTGTTTGGTGGATGTAATTGTTACTAGAATTGTTCAATAAAGTTTTGTTGAATAAAATAAAACCCAAGCAACAGCAGATATCGGGGTCTCTGTATTAGTATGTAGCTTATAGTGACGGGTACTGAACAATATTAAGATCACATAACAAGAAACGGAGGAAATGCGACATGACGGTTCAGATGCTCTGAAAAACATCTGATACTTGTCAGATTTAGAACCACTTAATGGAAGTGGCACAAATCAGAGATTTTTGGGGGGTGAAAAGATTGAAACTGGGCCGTTCACACTGACTAAAAAAAAAGATGGATGAGTGTTACGTTTAGGATTTGGGTCGCATTTTCCTGCGGTGTGAACTTAGCTGCAGTCGTGCTCCGCTACAACTCTGGCTTTGGTTGTCGCTTTATGGGAAAAGGTCGAGCGGCGTTTTTCTGCAGGGCGCTGTAAAGTAAACTACCTGAGTCTGAGTGAAGATCTGAGCTTTCTGACACTCCTCCAGGCTCGGAGCGAAGCTGGCCATGACGTGCTCCTCCGTGCCGATCATCTGAACGATCTCCTGGTCGCTCTCTACACCCATACCCTGCAGGGGAACATGTGCAAACAAGGCGGGAAACTGAAAAGGGGGAGAGAATCAGGCGTGCAACATTTTAAATTTTAAATGTTGCAAAGACTTCACGAGGTAAAACCGTGGTAAATTTTGCACAAGGGCTGAAACACGGAACCAAAAGGAAAATGAAAACGTGTTCGCAGGGTTGGAGAGGTCGAACTGGGAGTCGGGAGGTTGTGTGACATTTGCTTATGGAAATGTGAGGCTGTGGGAACTGATCCGCTGGAACCCGCCGTGGACGTGAGGCGGAGGAAGGAGGCGCTCGGCAAACGTGCAAACCGTTGATCCCGACACTTCACCCTCACAAGGTAACGTGTTTGAGGAGGTTTTTTTTTCTTTCCCCCCCTTAGGCGGCTGGAGATCATTACACCAGCTGTCCCGCTGACATTTTCATTGTCAACACCAAGCGGTGAGAACGTTCAACGACAGAAGAACGACTCCACTGAAGCTTAAAAACAACATGCATGGCATCAAGTGGTAACAACACACCCTTGCTTGGGTCATCCCAGGAATTATTAACCTGTACTGCAACGCCCCCTGCTGGACAAGTGGCGTCATTAAAAAAAACTCCTTTTACCTTGAAGATGATGGCGATGGGAGCGTCTTCAGACAGCGTGTTGTGTCTCAGGTAGTAGCGGCCCTGCTTCACAATCAGGTTGGTTCTGCTTTTCTTCTCGTGAGTGGAGCTGGGGTAGAAAACATGAGGTTTCACAGTGAAAGCTCCTACTTTATGACTGATCAGACATTCAGAGAGAGGACTACTTTGTTTCAACTCCAATACCTAAACATTGGTTGAATTTGCATGTTGTCTAAGCCATTACAAGACCTTTGTTTGGCAGGAGTATAAAGCTTGGTACTGCACATTACTCCAGACTTTTTGAATTGAGAAAGCTTCCTGGAGAGGAAGCGAAACGTCTTCAACTACGGAAAACAAGTCCAGTTCCTTTGTTTGTTTGTATTTTTTTGTTTTTTTTTGGAATGACCCTGACCTGGATGACTGAGAATCTTCACCAGCAATACCTAAACATGTCTATGCAGTCAAGATCTCTAGCTTTGAAGCAACTTAACATGTACAATACCCATTTTATATGGGCCGAATTTCAACAATCCTGTTATTTTATTACAAAATTAACTTAGGTGAAATTTAGGAAATACCGTAGTGAAAAGTGGGATTACAGATGATACATAAAAACAATAAAATCAGAGCGACACCCCTCTGATATAACTGGGATAATTACATTTAGCTTCTTATCTTCACATCTACAATTAAATATCAATCTCACAGTCCTGCAGTGCTGTGAAAAGTATTTGCTCTCTGGCTGATTTCTTCTATCCAAGTAAAATAAATACACAATGTAGGGCTGAGGCGTACGGCTTAAATGTATTATTTTTTTGCCAAATCTAATTAAAACAGCTTTCTTTCCTTTTGTTTCATAAAAAACAAATGATTTAAAGAGCTTTAAAACAACTTATAAAAATAACTTACAAAACAAGATGGCCAGCCCCACCATAGTAAATAATGAAAATTTAACTAAATGTTTGCTGCTAGTTGTGTCACACAGCTAGGAACAGGCACTTGTGTAACGTCCCACCAATTAGAAAAATAAGTAAATGAATTAAGTGCCTCATGTTAGGGTACAAAGGTTTCCTCCTTGAAGTATTTTGGAAATATATTTTCCTAAACATTGCATGCTATTACCAAAACCATTTCCCCTTTCGGGACTGATGTAGTGCAACGTTTCACCGATATTACACACTTGGGAAGCATATGTAATGTGCCTTATGGTCCGAAAAATACGGTATATTCCACTGTATCGAGATACATCTAGTTTTCTTAGAACCCAAGTAGTGATTTGAGGTCTTCGTAAGACGGCACCGGTTATGCTTTCACCTGGTGACCGAGGCTCCAACTGTTCCCTTCCTGTCCTGATCCACAATGATCCGATTCTTGGACAGCTGTTCCTGGATCAGGATGACCTTCTCCTGGCCTTTTACGATGAAATAACCCCCTGCCAGGACAAAAGGGAGGCAGTCAGTTCTGTGCAGGTGGAACTCTAACAAACACGGCCACGCCGACGCTGTACCTGGGTCCAGAGGACACTCGTTGAGCTTGGAGAACTCCATGGGCGTCTTTCCCGTGAGAACGCAGTTGGAGCTTCGCAGCATGATTGGCATCCTGAAGAAAGCAGAATCAGACGCGTTAACGGCAACGTATCAATTACGCAGAGTCACGTCGACGGAAAGAAGGCGCAAACCTCCCAATCGGCAGAGCGTTGCGGATGATCCTCTGGCTGCCTCGAGTGTACTCTATGTCCACTGTGATGGGCGCCGAGTAGGTCATATCTCTGAGGCGACACTGACCGAACACATGGGAGACGTTTCAGCAATCAAGACTTCCTGCACATTATCGTAAGGTTTGAGCAGCAAACGTCTACCTGGATGGGTTTTATCATTTTCATGTTCCACAACTCATGAAACCAGAGCTGCACGACATGGCATCACTACAACATGCATGCCCGACAGATCGCAATCACAAAGAACTGCGTCAATGCAATATTTGCTAGGATATTATAAGAATTGAGATTATGGGGGTTAATAGGAATTTACCCTGTCTTGTAAAAACGCAGCAATAACATCAGAACTACATGTTTTCATGCTACTATGAAGCCCTAATCCTGAACAACTCCCAAAATCAGTAACACCTACAACCCTTTACAGTGGAGACAATAAATGAAAGATCCTCTTCTTTGGTTGCATGTCTGTGTTCTTGTACTTGCAGCTGAGTGAGGAATTTTTTTCCTCATTTTAGTAAAGAAAGGACATTTTTCTGGTCCCTAGTATTTTGGGCTAGTAGTTAAGTTCAGGACACAGGTGTCAATTAGGGTTTAGGGTAGGGTTGGCGTTAGGTATATACTGGTAAAGATTAGGGTAGGGGAACTGATTCCTCCTCCCAAGGGAGAAGGGAGGTGTCCGGTCCATCAATCCATCAGCTCCCCCACCCAACCCCACCGCCAACAGTCTCTGTCTGGTTAGCGGCGTCTCTTTCGTCTGCCACCATAGCGAACCTACATCCATGTGTCCCTCTTTCTCTAATCTGTGTTTTAATTTTATTATTAAACCCAAAAAACTAAAATGAGGGTTTCCCAAATGAGAAAACAACACATTAAAATGACAAGTTGTGTAATAAAAATAAATTGACTATGAATGAGTTTAAATGAATTTAAAGAAAGTTTAAAAAAAATAAAAAAATTATAGACTTAAGGGAGGGTTTACCAAAGGGGAAACAATAGTTTTCAAAATAATAACAAAAACAGTTTGTGGTGCATGTGTAGTTTTTTTGTGTGTGTGTGATTTTTTTTAACTTTTGTTTTTTTAAATAAAAGAACTGCAACAAAAAAATTAGTAAAGTAATTAGGCCAAAAAAAGATAGTTGTGCTTAAAACGACATTTCGACCTATGCAGGTCTTCCTCAGGTTTCTGCGCACCAAAGCTTGTAGAGTTAGACTATAGAAAGGGTTGAAAATGAAGGGAAGTCAATGTTGTTTTGATTTGTTTTTTTTGTTTTTTTTTTAAATGGTGAAAAGTAAAATGCTCTTCTTGTTGCATAACTGACTTTATTAACTTAGCAATCTGGTACAATAGCTCCTATACACTTAAACGGGTTCCAATTTATAAGCCACATTTGTGCTCCTAGAGAGCATTTAAACTGCTCTTAAAAAATTGTGAAAGCATGCATTTATCTGAGGAATCTGTCAGCGACTAAAAACACCCAAATCAGTATTGAGTTTGACAAACCTAAGCTTTGATGAGGCAAATCAAAGAAAAAAGGATATTACCTGGATGCAACCAAGTTGAAAAGCCTTCTATTTTTCCAATATTGACATTACTTCAGTGTAGATAATGAAATAAGGGATCAAATCTGAGACTCCATTCTCTTTTATAATAATTTTAAAAACTGTAAAGGACTCTTGAACATCAAAAAAAACTACAAAGATTAGGCATAATGTGAATTATCCTCATTAGGGACCCTGTGAGCCAATTAATTACTTAGACATTGCTCTGACCTCATGAGGAGAAACCGGCCTGGTAACATTGAAGCTCTCCTCCACGTCGGGCATTCCCACGTAGATGTTCAGATACCTGTGCAGAAATAAGTCCTCTTAAAAACCCAGACCTGACACCAAAAGTCGCTGCATTTAAACCCGGAGTCGGTGCGGATGGGCCCGGCTTACTTCAGGTACCACATTGGATCAGCGTCGCTGGTTATTTTCTCGTTCGCTTTCATGATTTTCTTAATCTGGAAAAAACAAAGGAGGTCAGTTTAAGACTCAGACAGCCGTTTTAAGACTGAAAACTGGAATAAATTGATAAATTATGTGGTTTGGTGTTTAATTTTACCTCAACGTTGATGAAATAGTTGAACGAGTCGATGTGCTGCTTCACCAAACCTTTCACCTGCAGAGCAAACAACGAGACGAGTGATTGGGAGGAGCAGAAATAAAACCTGGTCCATTATACGAACTATAACAAGTTCATACCATGAATTTATAGTCAATAAATACTGAAAATAGCAGAAAAATATAATTTTATATTGGTCAAACATTTAAACTGATTGATGCTTTACTGCGGTTCCAATGAAACTAAAAAGTAAACAGATGTTGATTATGCTCATTATGAGACATGCACTGAGGCAGGGATCTTTGTTCCTACTCCTTTTCCAGATAAAATACCAGATTCTTCCATGAGTAAATTTTTATAAAGTCATCTTTCCTCTATAGTAATTTATGGAAGATTTTCTCTTTAGTGGCAGGCTTTAAACATGGAACCTGGACAAACCAAAGACTGACTGGATTTAAGGACAGACGTGAGAAAGGAAAGAAGAGGCACAAGGAAGCAAAGGAGGGAGGAATTAAGGAAAGGACGGAAGAAAAAGAAGGGAAGACAAAATAAAGAAAGGAAAGTAGAAACAGGACATAGGTAGGACATAAGAGAGGATAAGAAAGTAAGAAATTGAGGAAACATACAGAAATAACTAAGGAAACAAGGAAGAAAACTAATGATTTGAGGAAGGAAGAGTGATAGGAAGAAAGGAAGGTTACAAGGAAAAAAGGTAAGAAGGAAGAACATGTAGCAGGGACGCAGGACAAGTATGTATAAGACTATAGAAGGTCAGAAACAAAGAAAAATTAAAAAGGACACAACATTAAGACAGTGGAAAGGGAAATAAAGCTTAGAAATACAAATATTTGTCCTTACTATTCCAGATAGAAATCAAATTCCAGACTTTCCCAGACTGAGCACATTAACCCTGCAGAAATATTTGGCTAAAAAAGCAAGGTTTAACATCTAAATGAGGTCTGCAAACACATTAAAAAGGATCCTTTTGAAATCGATCCCAGTCACATAAGGGAAGGTGAATCAACGACACAAATTCCCTCTAACATAGAAAGGATTCCTGGATCAATGTGTGCTTTGTGGTTATGCTCTAACCCCCACTGAGCCTGGTTCTGCTGGAGGGTTTTCCTTCCTGTTAAAAGTCAGTTTTCCTCTCCACCAGAATGAGGGATTGCTGCAAAGCCAACGACTCTCCACTGTGGTTCTACACTTTTTCAGGAGTGAATGCTGCTTGTCAGACTTGATGAAATCTGCTGGGTTTCCTTAGATAGGAAACTTTTCGATCAATCTATCCGTATGATTTGATTAAATTTGACTTTGTAAAGTGCCTTGAGATGACATGTGTTGTGAATTGGCATTATATAAATAAAATGTAACTGAAAACAACAACAGAAAACCGTGCGATCAACAAGACATGTAGATGAGAAGGCAAACTATCATCTTAATTTGCTTAATGGGACAATATTTTTTTAAAATACATATGAAATGTAACCAAACAGGAAGATTTATGGTTTAGATAAAAGCTCATATTTAGCTTTAAATCGGCTGTAGATGGTGCTTGGTTCCATGTGATTTTGGGGTGGTTGGAGGATGGCTTATGAATGCACGTTTTGTGTTGATTTACCTTCAGGAAGGCTGGTAACAATTTCCACTTTTCCTGTTGGAAAACAAACAAACCAACAACAGAAATCAGTCCCAGTTTTCCCTTCAGAGTTTGCCGAACAGTGGTGGCTATAATGGGACTCCATTCTGCCACTACACCACACAATCCTAACGCTCGTGGTGGAAACTCATCTGTCCCACTGTCCTCAAACTCACCGCCACAGTGTTGACAGGAGCCGCCAGCTCCTGGGGAGTCATGTCCCCAAACTCTCCTCCCAGCACCTCCATGAGTAGCGCTGCTCTCCACCAACAAACACATAAAACTGGAAATAAAGTCAGACGGGACCCAACATGCGTCCCGACGGTGTTACTTTTTAAAACGTCCCCTCTGCAAGATGGACGGAACTAAACATATAGTTCCGCTACAAATAAATTCTTCTTCTCCGTTTTGATCTCGTTATCATCATGTTTTGCCTTGGCGCCCCCTACTGTTGCAAAACCGTCAATGCTGCTGCGAATCGTTTGAAATCAGTTTGTTTTAACAATAACAAACACAAAAAATTTAAATATACCTGCTGTCGGCAAAGTATAATACTTATGAAAAATACAATTATACATATTCATATATTCATGATATATTCATCTTTATTTCTGACTAAATTATTCCATATAAAAAACGAAGGGGAAAAAAAAAGAAAAAACATAGACAAACAATCCACAGACACTTTCAATTATGCTTTGTTTCTTGATCAAATAAAAGGAAAACATACAGATTCCAATTTTTTTAACAAAGAAATTTGCCTGCAGAGTCTGCTGCTGTAAAATCAGCACAAACAGGATTTGGAAGACAAGTTTTTATTTTGCAATTTAAACTTATGTTACACAGGAGAAGTAATAATATTTAATACTATGGAACAGGATTAGGGCCATTAAAAAAAAATAAGTAGAGCTATTTAAAAAAAACTCTACTTAATTCTGATTTTATCTCATAAGTTTAAAGTCAGAATTCTGAGAAATAAGTCAGAACTGAATAGACATTTTTTAATGCCCCCCTCCTTTTTTTATTTTATTTTTGATGGCCCTAATCCTCTTCTGTATAATACACATGTTCACCCATTTATTGCCATAAAGTCAAGGTAACTAAAAATGGCCTATATGAATTATGAAGTCTTAAAGAGACGATTGTAGATTTCAGGGTAATTATCCAGAACATGTGGCAAAACAATCACAGAAAGGGTTCACGTGACCTAAATCGAACACAAAAACTGACGGGTGAGATAAAAACAAAAACAGAATGGGAGAAGACACATCTTGTGAAATCATATAGGATAAGAAAAAGTTGTTCGACAATATTCAGAGACCTTAAAAAAACAAAATAGTCTTGTCATGTCAGAGCAATTCAAAGAAACCCCGAGTCCATCAGCTTCAATGTGAAAAATAAAACCATCAAGAAAAGAAAGTAGTATTCGTTTTAGATTAGCTGCATCATGTCGTTGCTGCTCAAATAACAAGACATTAATGAGTTTACACTCTTTAAAGGATGTTTGCACAGGCAATGCTTTTATTTCTAAAATAATTTTAGGGCCATTAGAACATTTAGCATTACTTTGATTCATGAGAATGATTAATATAAAGTTCTCACAGCTTAATAACCCATTACACCTTTAACTGACAAACGTAACAAATCCTATTCCCCTAATAAAACAGTTGATTAAAAGATACATGGTTGAATCAACACAGATTATGATTCTCCTGATGGACGCAGATTTCTCCACCCGCTTTTAGGCCGTGATGCCTTCAGGTGCCGCAGGAGTCAGTGCGAGTGCTGCCCAACATGTCTGCTGTTGCTGCTGAGCAGTTTGGGGTACGCCGTCCCCAGACAGCGGCCCTGCCTGATCACCACCAGCTCCATCTGACACTGGTCGATGTTGACCAGCGCCGTGGTGCTTCGCTCCGTGTTGATGAGGAAGAGGACGGTGAAGAGGGCCATCTCAAACTCGGGGCTGGTGCCGATGAAGGCGCTGCCGACGGGCTTCACCACGCCGTGCCAGCTGAACTGGAGGTTGAGGACGTGGTCGTCCTGATCGGGCTGTGGAGGGGAGCGTGAAGAACACGTTTTTTTTTTTTTTTTTAAAAGCGGGTCAGACACACGTTTCCTCCTCGCTGGGGTGAACCTACCAGGTCGTGGTCTCTGGCCTTGTAGCCTTTGTAGTCCAAGTGGCTGTTTTTCTCCTGCAAGTAGAACTGGACCCAGTTGTGAAACCCGATTATTTCTGTGCCGGATTTGGTTTCACCGACAAAGACGTGTTCAAATCCACAAGAGTCTGGGCTGTCACAAAAAAATATATATATAAATAATTCTTCACCGGCCTTTTACATATTCAACTAAAGACAGAGGGGGGGAAACAAACTAGAAGCTCTTTGGACCCTCACCCTGTGTTTCTCTGCCGGTGGTACAGGTGGAACCAGATCAGGTTGAGCTGACTCTTAAACTGCCTGGAGTCAGAGCTGGACTTCCCTTTGCTCACCAGGTACTGATGAGCACGCTGTGGAGAAGTCACATCCGTTAGTGCAAAGCAGTAAAAACCGTCAGACCTCTGCAAATATCTTCTTTTCTGCTCCGTTACTCGATTTGTGAATATCAGACTTTTCTTTGTGACGTTTACTGACTCGTCAGGGGAAATACACTGAGAGGATTCTTAATTATATCATTGCTGCAAAAATTATTCACACCTCTTAAACTATTGAGTTTTTATTTTTTTAAATTTTTACCACCACTTATCTGTGATAGAAAAACACAAAGTACGGCTTAACTGTGAAGTATGAAAGTGGAAACATTACGGCCTCTCTATGGACAGACCAGGCAAGTGGAGCCTTAATCACAGAGTCACCCAACAGACTCATGGTAACTTTAGGTAAGGCAAGGCAAGGCAAATTTATTTATATGGCACATTTCAGTACAGAGACAATGCAAAGTGCTTTACACCTTTAGAGGAGGTGCAGAGATTTAAAGGTGAATGATGTGATCCACAAATCTGGCTTTTATGGAAGAAGGGAAAGCAAAAACTCCTGGTTGCAGTTTTTCACAAACCATCTAATGGACACCATGTTTAAAAAGGAGCTGTAACAGTCAGATAAGACCAAAGTTAAATTTTCTGTCCTGCATGCAAATCGCTGTGTGTGGTGGAGAATCTACACTTGACATCCTGTTGAGCCTACCATCCCTGTCTCACATGGTGGTGGCAGCATCATGCTGTGGGGAAGCTGTTTTTCCCTCTGCACAGACAGGGAAGCTGCACGAGACTTTAAACCGGGGTGGAGGTTCACATTGATGCTGAAAATACATAACCTGACCCTAGCCATATGGATTTCGCGCCGCCTAGCTCCACTCACATCCATCTGGGACCTCTCCATAGGAATTGCCTTTTTTGAAGGCTGGGTTTTATGAAAAATCCTTGCGCCCCGGAAAATAAAACTTGCCAAATCCAGTCGGGAGAAGGGCGAAAACATCGTTTCCACCAACAAAAGCCTTCAGAGCCGTTCTCTGATGTTCTTTTAATGAAACAATATTCCATAACAACATATGGAAGAAATAGCAGCATCAATGTTAACGCTTGCTTCCTCGATGCGAGCCGCCATAGTCTGAATCAGTGTCACGGTCGCTTCTCCACTACGTCACATCTATGAAACTCCAGCCCTGCGTCCTGATTGGCTGGACAATAAAATTGGTTGGAGAAATCACTCTCTATGGGAGATGTCCCAGATGGATGAGTGGAGCTAGGCGGAGCAAAATTCAGCTGGCTAGGGTCAGGTTAGAAAATACAGCCAGGGCTCCAATATAACAGTTTAGACCAAAACAATTGGTTTACAATGGCCTAGTCAAAGTCCAGACCTAAATCCAAATGAGAATCTGTTGAGGGAGACTTTTGACAGATGCTGTCCATCCATTCTGACTGAGCTCACGCGATTTCAGAGATAGGCGTAGAGATAGATGGCGAAAGCAATATGTGCTTCTGCAAACAACTGGGATGTGAATACAAACGCATGCCGCGTCGTTCAGCTCGTTATTTATAAGAATGTAAAGCCATGTATAATTCGCCCTCCACGTCACGATTGTGCACAACTTTGTGTCACGTCAAATCCAAGCAGAATAAACTGAAGCTTGTGGTTGTAATGTGACAAAATGTGAAAATTAGGGGGATGAACACTTCTGCGAGGCCCTTTATTTGCTAATCTTGTCAGAAATGTAAGCTTTTTTTATTTGGTTCACAACCCAAAGGATCCCGGAGAGACAGGGTCTTGTTGTGCTGCGTGTCAGAAATTGACAACAAACTGATTTAAATCTGTATTATGATCATTTGTTTTTCCGTTTCGGACACATCAGAGCCAAATATTTGCAGATCCAGTACTAAATGTCCACGTTTTTTTCCCCCCAGCGATCCTCCTCGGGGAACGCGCCGCGGAGGCCAGCTTTGCATTCCACAGCTGCGCACAGATGTTTCAGCTGTTTGTTATTTTTCCACTCTAACACCACCGAAGTTCCTGCAGGGACAGGAAGGCACAGCTGCAGCCTCCGACCACAAAAAGGGCCCGAGCCACAAAGAGGTTCTCTTCGTTCTGTGGGAAACTCGAGGCCTCTGGAAAACACAACAAACACGCGTCTGTCGTGAAACACGACCGGCCGCTCGGACGCACCTTCATGACTTGCGTCTCCAGAACGGCGTCCAGGAAGAGACTGATCTCTGTCAGCTCCTCCGGGGTGACTCGCTCTGTGATGCCCGTCGACCGCTCGTAGTTGTCCAGGAGCTTCATGAAGTCTGCGAGGGCAAAACGAAGTACTAAATGAGCTAACTTTACAAGATTAAGTGAGCACTGCAAAAGCGGAACTAAAAATAAGTTAAATGTTTTTAAAATTAGTGTATTTGTCCTTGATTTGAGCAGGTAAATAAAATGATTTGCCAGTGGAATAAGATTTTTGCACTTAAAATAGGAACAATTCATCTCTATCATCTTATTTTAAGTGCAGGATGTCTAATTATCTTATTTTAGGGGTCAAAATACTCATTCCATTGGCAGAAAATCTTACTTACCTGCTCAAATCAAGGATAAATACACAAACTTTAAGAACATTTAACTTATTTTTAGTTCCGTTTTTGCAGCGAAGGATGCATGTATATCTACTTGTGGTATTTTATATATGTCCACAATGCCGCTTATTACATTTTTCTTGTTGGAAAATGAAGATTCTAATTTGCCACTTGTTTTAAAAATGCACCGTAACATAACTATCTGCATTTTAACATTCATGTTAAGTCAATGCATTGTAAACTGTGAGACTAAACTCATGCACAGTCTCACATAGGGTAAGGGTATATAGGGTATTATAGGGTAGGGTATGTTGGGGGTTATTTGTGTCTATAGGAATGTTTTGAAAGCTGCACAGCCTGCAAAGGACAGGACTGGAGTGTCATTGTGTACTCAAAAGTCAACAAAACAGAAGCTTGATGGTTGTGGTAGATCCTGGGACACTTTAACAAAACGCAATGAATGGTTGTCTTTTACGCACTCACGGGCATAGGTGGTGATGTTCCTCAGCTTGTTCTCGTCCACGTTGGAGAAGAGAGGCAGCGAGGCGTGATCCAGCACGACGTGGCTGCCCTGGTTCACGAAGCCCGCTCTGCCCTGCGGAGGAGAGCCAGACAACCTGCAGACACCGCGAACAGAGCAGCGGCGTTTTTTTTTTTTTGGCGAGAAAGGAGCTCCTCACCTGGACGGAGACGGTGTAGTCCACCCCGGGCGTCATGCGGTTCGCGTCCAGCCTCCAGAGCTCGTTGAAAAGGTTGGAGAGCTCCTGGTTTACAGCGGGCCTGTTGCTGAAGAAACGCACCAAAAAAAAAACTAAACTAAACAAAACAAAACAAAAAAAAAGCTGAGCCACACGCACAGGGACGCGTGTTCGTGCGCTTTACCTTGACGCGTCGACTCCGCAGAGCAGCGCTGCAAGGAGGAGGACTCCGCCAAGCCTGCATTTCACACAGTCAACATCCTTTGGTTGTTAAAACTCCCTGTTTTCTGCCACAAAAATGTACTTTGAAGGGAGGAAAATAAATATTTAGACAGACCTTAGAGCCATGGTAACAGAAACTCTTCGCTTGTACAGTTCCCACTGCGGCGCGGAGCGTTCACTGATGTTTCACTGAGTCCAGTCTCTCCACCCAGAGTCCAGAACTCAGCAGGGGGCTGAGAGCAAACTGAACGTGAACATTGTTTTTTAAGGGAGGGGGGTGGATCATGCTTCACCAGCAGGGGGCAGTCTGCTTTAGGGTCCAGTTCTTTATGCACTTTTACAGCAGATTATCAATTTTCCAGACAATGCTCCCAGTCTTC
Source organism: Fundulus heteroclitus (assembly GCF_011125445.2). Classification (NCBI taxonomy): domain Eukaryota; kingdom Metazoa; phylum Chordata; class Actinopteri; order Cyprinodontiformes; family Fundulidae; genus Fundulus; species Fundulus heteroclitus. Next base: position 22,369,181 of record NC_046362.1, read on the forward strand.
ATTGGTCAGACAGTCTGCAATTGCTAATATTTTCAATGCACAGATTTAAGAGAGAAGAGGAAAAGCTTTAGGGGTGTTTACAGCCTTCATTTATGTTGGTATGACCATGTTTCCCCTTTTTAAATGTCTGTCACTGCTACAGTGTTATTTTTCTGGGGGTTCGACTGAAAAAGGATCAAATCCGTTGATTTATGGTAAAGAACCACACCCAAAATGAACTCAGATTATTATTGTGTTTTGGGGAAAAAAAAATCCTATGCTGGATTAGGATGATACACATTTCCAAAATTGGACCTGCATTTCAAATCCTGTCGTACTAAGCTACCCAAACACAACCCCTGAAATTCTGCAATTGTTTCTGGCTATGGTGGGCTACTCAGGATTATTAGTGCCCCCCTCCATTCACCAAAACCTGAAAATAATTTGTTAAAGTGTCCCTGGATCTACCACAACCATCAAGCTACTGTTAATGACACTCCTGTCCTGTCCTTTGCAGGCTGTGCAGCTTTCAAAACAGTCCTGTAGAAACAAATAACCCCCAACATACCCCTATTACCCTATAACAGTGTGAGACTGCATGAATAAATGTTTACGTTATAATGCAGATTGTATATTATGGTGCATTTTAAAACAAGTGGGGAACTCCAATCTTCATTTTCCAACAATAACAATGTAATAAGCTGCATTGTGGACAGATTTAAAACACCAAAAGTAGATATAAATGTGTCCTTCACTTAATCTTGTAAAATTAGCTCATTTAGTACTTCTGAAAAGAAACTGCCCTTACTAGCAAGGAAATGCACCTGCCACCTCCCGCCTTGATTCCCTTACTTGCAGAGGATAGTGAGGGGAGCTGCAGAGTTCACCAGATGTCCATGTCCTCTGTGTGGACCTGCTTTCCTGCAGCAGCTCTGAACTGCCGGGATTATCCACTTTATTCTACCGCACTTATTATGTAACAACAATCACATTTTGCTCATCACTTAAGATTTGTATATTCCAATCACATTTGTCCTCTGCTTCTAACCCATCCCTCAGGGAGCAGTGGGCTGCCGCTGTGGAGCTCCCAAGGAGCATTCTGGGGATAAGGGTGTTGCTCAGAGACGCAGAGAGGCTGTCTGTGGGATTCAAACCGGGGACCTTGCAGGCTTTCCAGGATGCAAGCGGCCTGCTCTAAAGCCAGGCCACCACTCCCTAATACTATCTGCCTTTTGTCTCGATTTGGACCCACAGCCGAGTCTGTATGAGACTTTTGCAGAAGGCTTTCACCACTACTTGAGGCAGAGCTGAAATAATCTTTTACCCCACAGATGATCTTCCTGAGATTGTCAGAACCATGTAATGCTTACGACTCCGCTGCTATGATCAATAATTGTTCATTTAGATGCATGATAATACACAATAGTCCCCTTCATAGAAATACTGCAGGTGAAAAAAAAAAATCAGTGACATTTTTAAATGATCCGCCAATCAATTAATTACTGTGCAGTTCCTCCTTTTAATAATGCTAAATACATTTTAAAATAAATAGCTCAGAGCTCAACGATTAGAGTAAGCAGATCCGGGCAGCGGTGTTTACTGTCTGGTGTTTTGAGTCCAGTTTTGACTCAGAGGCGTCCAGAGGCAGCGCCAAGAAGCTCTGGCCTAATGTGAAGCTTTCAATCCTGATCAACTCAATATTCAGGTCCATGTTTTTATTTACCTTTTTGTTTTTCTGCCTGATCGTTAAAGTTCCTGTAGGCTAATTTGCACCATGTTGACCACCGTTAGAGACGAAACCCATTCAGTAAGACTACTTGGCTCCACATTCAGCTCTTCTCTGAATGTTCATCCTCAGCTCCTGAGCTTCTCTTTAGTGTCATCTCTGGTTTGTAACTTTGGTTTTGCATCTTTATTCATTGAAATAAGTATTAACTTTAGTCTTATTTACTCCTGTAAGATGGTTAGTTGATTAGTTCCCTCTTCAGATAGATTTTTGATTAGAGGCCGATAATTTTCTTTTTATCTATAACTTTTTTATTTTTTGCACTAATCTGAGGAAACATCCAAGAGAAAAACTATGTTCCGTCATAAACCATCTGCTTTACGATGACAGCACATTGCTGTTGATGCTTTGCTACACAGGATTGGTTAAAAAACAAAAAAAAAAAAAGCATGCAAAATGTTGGTTATGCAGAAGTTAAGGGGGGGAATAAATCCACATTTCTGGAGACGCATTGATCTGCAACCTGAAGAGTGCTAGAAAATATAAAACATACACTGCAGAGAATTAACTTAATCCACTCAGCTAAAATGCCTTTCAGTAAAGTCAGTGTGTGTCCTGCTGACTTTTAAGTAAATCTTCTTAAAATGTACATTTCTTGGACATCCTGCTTGGGATAATTAACCTAAATTTTAGAACATAATGGTTTGTGTTATACCTTTATTTTGCTGTTGTTGTAAAAAACCAACAAAGATGCAATCAATCAGAAAAATAAGCAACACTTTCAGTATTTGGTAGTTTATTGTCCACTGGAAAAAAAAACGAAAGAAAAAAAAAAAAACAGGTTGAGTTAGTTTATTGTTCTCAATAACTGAGTTTAGAAACATAAATCCTATCATATATTAAAGAGCTGAATTACAGTATTATTGCAGAAAAATGATATTTTCTCAGACTACGTGTTCGTAGGAACAACCCAACAGGTTTCCCAAAATCCTTCCAGGTTAAAAAGTAAAATACGAATGTGTTAAAGTCAGATACCATGCAATGATTTTCTTTAGACAGAGTAATGTAAATGTATATGTGCAAATTAATGAACTTACAAATCTTCATAAAAAGATAAAAAAAAAACAAGACCATTATTGTTTAATCAGCAAGGTTCAGTTGTGTAGAAAAAAAAGAACACATAGCAGCTGCAGGTTTTTTTTTTTTTAGTGACACTTTCAGGATTTTACTTATGTGAATTCTTCAGTTTGAGCAAAGCCCGCGTCTTACTTTCACTTTCTTAAGTCAGAAGGCAACTAAAATTGATATATTAAAATATATAAAATCATATTTTCATGGTATTTCTCGCTGGTTGACGCTTTCAGAATCCGAACAGTGTTTCTATATCACAAAGTACAAAATATTTCCAGAGACCAGCTGGCAGGAAAGCAGTGGTGTCGTCCTAAATGTTCCCTTGGACATCAGTAATCGTGACGAATGGACTGAAGCTCTTCACGGCTGGAGGAAGCTAGAACGGTTTTGGCTCTTTAACACTGACAGGCGATGAAGGATCATTAACGGTGTTAACTGGGGGCCGCGTGCAGGAGGAGGGCTTGGCCCAGAGTCTCATTCACAGCAGCGGGACCGGGTCTGACCCAGACCCGTCCTCATGCGTTGGATTCCTCATCGGTCACGCTGGGGTTGGGAGAGTTTGACATCTCTTTGAAGAACTCGTCGTCTTTAAGCATACTCTGGAAAAACCCAGAACAGACAAACGTTACACCAGCAGGTCTTGAATAAAGGAGCAGTGGGGCGTCTCGATGCCTGTGGACACTTACGGTGAGGTTCTGAATTCCCTCAGAGAAAGCCCCGATCTGTCTCACTGTCCCCTCAGAGTCCTCCATCTACAAAGAGACGGCCGACTTAAAGTGAGACAGCTGATCGGATCACCCTCCAGAAAACAATTACAGCGTCCTGCTTACAACGAGTCAGCTGATTGTTTCCAGTCTTACCGTATTTTCCGGACTATAAGTCACAGTTTTTTTCATAGTTTGGCCTCTGGAGCGACTTATGTGTGAAATTATTGCACATTTTTACCAGTATATCATTACACCTGTTATTTTCCCACCAAACCACAAGAGGGCGCTCTAGGCCTGTGTTGAATCAGACGTGAGCGACGTAGAAGCAGAAGTGCCGCATCTTCTACCTTCGGAGTTAACGGAGTTTTTTGAAAGTGACACCGAGGATGAAGATTTCACTGGATTTTAGTTATTTGGATTGACACGGGCGCTTTGGTTAACTTCTACGCTTGTTATTTATGCTATAGTTATCTGAATAGCTTTTAATATGTTATGTTAACATACCAGGCACATTCTCAGTTGTCATGTAGCGTAAGCTAACCGTACAATTAGTCAGCCTGTTGTTGCCTCCGTTCTATTTTTTATTTAAAATTGACTTTCAAGATGACATGTCTGTTCTTGATGTTGTATATTATCAAATAAATTTCCCCCAAAAATGCGACTTATATATGTTTTTTCCTACTTTATTATGCATTTTATGGCTGGTGCGACTTGCACTCCGGAGCGTCTTATAGTTCGGAAAATATGGTACATACAACTTTGAATTTAAAATACTCAAAAAGAAAGGGAAAAATGTCTTTGCTGGCGTGACGCGCTCACCTGCTCCAGCCTGTCCAGGTCGTCCTCGTAGATCTGGAGCTCGAAGCCTTTCTGGAAGCTTCGCCCTTTTGGCATCTCCACGTCCATCGGACACACGTACTCCTCGCTCTCCTCCTGCTTCTTCTTCCTCAGGTTACCGAAGTTACCGAACGACAGCTTCCTTGGCTGCCGTGAAACAAACAAGCAAAACAGCGACATGCCATTTTCATTTTGTTTAGCCTAGCCAACTTTACTTATAACGCACTTTAAAAACAGCACTGACCAAAGTGCCCAACAAAAGGAATGAATTATTTAAAAGAAACATTAAAAATAAGATAATTAAAAGTAAAAAATAAAACAATCCAAGTAAAAGTAGCAACATGAACACTGACTAGAAGATATTAGGAAAATTGCTTAACGCCTTATAGTGGTCTAAAAGTCAGAAAAGGGGTGAGTCTTTAAAAAATAGAAAGTCTTTTGACAGGATGCAGTTTATTTTGGCCGGTTACCTCAGGTGAAAAAAAGCTGCACTGATCTGTCCGTCCATTTTTAAAACCAAAGTTTTTAACAATATGCTTTCTATAGTCTGCCAAACATCCAGTCTATGTGAAAGGAAGACCCGCCAGCGACATCAGGACTAAAAATGACCACCTAAGTCTTATTTTCATTCAAATTTAGAAAGTTAAAAGTCCTCCATTACTTTTTAATTCCTGAAGGCAATCATTTAAACTGTGATTGCTGCAGATCCTTCTCATTTTTGAAGCAGATAAACCCGAGTATAGCGCTGGACAATAATGCAATAACAATATGTATCGGTCGATAGACGCAACAAAAAGTTCAACAGAATAACAGTTTTCCTTCCTTTTGCATTCTAGCCATGTAGGTTAATATCAAAGTTATTACATCCTCCCAACCAATCAGAAACGCAGACCCAGGAATGCTCCGCCCCCTTCAAAGAGTTCAGAGAACACGCATTATTTTTTCTTTTTTAAAAACTTGTAGTTTTGGTAAAAAGTTGGTTGAATAAAGAGTTGAGTTTAATTTCAGTGTTTGTGTGTTCTGTAACTAAAAATAGGTTGCTAAGCAACAGCATAAAATGGCCAGGGCTGCACTTAAAATATATGTTATGAATTTGTTGCTCATTATCGATATCAATCAATATGATTTCTATATAATCAATATACTTTTTTCCCTATATCTTCCAGCCGTACCTGAGTATCATCAGCATAACAATTAAAAGCAATCTTATAATTCCTAAAAATGGAGCCAGTAGGTAAAAGATTAGCAGAGGTCCAAAAATCGAGCCTTGCGGTGCCCCACACAACTGAAAAGAGGAGGATCTGCAATCATTAAGTCCAACAGCAAAGATTAAAAAAAGCCTGGCTCTACATACTTATATATATCTAAGGTTTAGATATTTATATTTAATGTCTGTGCACACAATCTTGGAAAACAAAGCAGGACATCAGAGCTTACCTTGACTTTAGTGGTGGCAGTAAGCAAATTGTAGTCTGGGTTCTCCAGACACTCCTGCTTCAGCTGCTGCGCCTCTGAGCCGATGAGCAGGCTGAAATGTGTGGCGAGGTGGCGCCGCAGGAGAGTCTTGTTGGGGGGGATGTTCAGCAGCAGCGCCATGGTCTCCACGTTAAACCGGGGCTCCAGAACCTGCACAGGGGAACACGTGATGGGAGCGGCTGTATCAGGAGGAGATCTGGTGCCTGACGCGGTGAAAGAAAGCCGGAGCTTCTCACCATCAGGCCTCCGTGGACGCCGCTGCCTCGGAGGTTGGGAGCGTACTCGGCGAGGTCCACGGATCGAAGCCACTCCATCACCCTGTGGTTGGTCCACTGGGAAATCTCTGCAGGCGTGATGTTGTTCTACGGGCAGCATGCAAGGAGAACGTGGAGAAATAAACTAGAAACTTCTACAGATGTTTATTTACAGCTGTGTGGAGGCCTGTCAGACGTGAGAGAAAAACTAAAAACAACTAAACTTAAAGAATATCAATTATAGAGATAGTTCTAATTAAATTGCTGTGGTAAAAAGTTGCTTAAAATCTTGTATAATGTTAATATTTTTTTAATTTCTTTGCAGTTTGTGGGATATGTTTCAGATCTGGGTTTATACTTTGGATCATTATTTTCAAATTTAAACCACATTAGGTTTATTTTGAAATACATAAACCTAATTGTTGGATGGATATTCCGATGCTTCGTCTATGCGCTGTTTAATAAGCTTATGTCTACGAGAAAAACCATCTGTCTGGTGATTTTTATACTGCCTGTTAACCTCGGAAACGTACCTCGTCTGATGGTCTGCGACGCAAACAGTTGGGCTCATAGTTGTTGAGTCGCAGAACCTGAATTGCTCTCTTGATGCTGAGGTGATGCAGGACGCTTCCCACCTTTAGGGAGAGCAGGTCATCCTGACAGACAGCAGTCAGAGAATCAGTAACTGTTGTAAACAATTATTGGCCATCAGGGGGGAAAAAATATGCATGAAAAGCAAGAACTGCTACATTAAAAACTCAAGACTGCTTATACAAAATATTCAGAAGTTTCCAGAAAGTCTATTTCAAATACCCTTCATCAAAGTGAAAATTACTCCCTATACACCCACTTCTAAAAGTGACAATAGTTGTCATTTTTTCCCCCCAAACTACTCGTGTCAAAACATGATCTGGGAATATGATCCAAGCTTTTAATCACAACTTGACAAGATTTTTGCAATTCTCTTCATGCTGGGATCCGTCAGGCCTCGGTTAATTCAGAACGCTGCAGCTTTACACAAACGGGAACATCTCACCTGTCCTTCTCTTCTCTCCACTGTCTGGCAGCGAGCCAAAGAATCAGTTCTAAAATCCTTCTCTTGGTTTTTAAACGCATTAATGGTCCTGCTCCTTCATACCTCTCTGACTCGCTTCCTAATATTTCCCCAGGCACCCTTAGAACTGCTTAGAGCTAAAGCTCTGAGGTGAACAGGCCTTTTCAGTCTTGGCTCCAAACGTATAGAACAAGCTGCCATTAAATATTAAACGGGCTTCTTTTCTTGCTTTGATGTGTTTTAGGACTGTACACCACTTGGTTTATAAAGCTTTTTAAATGTGCTTTATAAATAAAATGGACTTGGACCTTGGCATAACACTGGTTCATAAGGCAGCAGGACTACCATGTATGGAGCATTTTTTTTAAACAACAGTTTTGTCTGACTGCCAAAAACATTCTAAAACACTCTACAAGCTTAAACATTCACAGCACAAAGTAGCAACAAAAAAAAAACCTCGACTGCTTTCAAGTGGTCCAAAACTCTGCAGCAAGATAGAAATAAGAGAGTCAACACTATTTTAAACATATGGATTTGACTCGATCTCATGACCCAAGCAGTTTGGAGTAAGCATGGGATGGACAGACGTGTCAGTTTGCAGATATATTCAGTCCTGCAGCACTAAACAACCACAGCTCACATTTTTTATAAGTAGATGAAAGTAGGAAAAACTAAATTTAATACTTTCATTAGTTCCTCTCATCTTTATCCAGCAATTCCAAGTTCGTGTATGCTTCCAACCCACTAAAAATGATCACTGCTGTGCACACCGCAGGACTGAATGTACTTTTAAGACAGAGTTTTGAGTTTGCAAGAGAAAAAATGTTCTGCAGGTCAGAATTGTTGCACAGAAGAAATTTAGTTGCTGTCTGATATTCCAGCAAACTCACAACACCGTATTAAACTCCAGCGAGGCCCTTCGGTCTGTAAGTAAAACAATCCTCAGCTGAGGCAGAGCATTCATTTAATGGGTCAAAGTAAAATCTGTCACATGTTAACACTCACCACCGTCATGTAGTGAAGCATTCGACCGTCCACTCTGGCTTCATCAAACTGGGTTTTATACTGAGGAAGGCCGATGTCGTCCAACCACCCTGAGAGCAAACAGATAACCAATATGTTAATGTGACCGTGACTTATACGTAATATACAGTAAAGCTGAATGCAAGTAAGAACAAAACTATAATAAAAGGCATAACTGGACTTACTGGTCACCCAGTTGAAGTCCAGCTTCCCCTTATTATCCTCCTCCTCGGAGCCGAGGGCCTGCAGAGCGAGCTGCAGCTTCTTTCTGTGCAGCGGCTGCTTGATGCCCAGCTCCTAAACATCCACCGGAACACAAAGGAGAGCTTCCAGCTTCCATGGATACAGCAAAGCGGGTTTTGTGTCTGCCAGCTATTTAAATTGTTCTGCCACGGCTCACCCTCTCGAGGTCTTGCTGCGACGCCTGCAGCAGAGTTTGTCCGGAGGAGATCCACACGCGGGCCATGTTCACGTAAAGGCCGAGGCCCTGCTCCTGCAGCCAGTCGCACACCTGATCCTTTGACCAGCGCGCGAACGGCGCGTCCACTTCACTAACAAGCAAACGCAACACGCCAAAGTGTTTGTCACAAACTAAACTTAGTCTAATTTACATAAAGAAATCAACATGGTTACTATTAAAAATCCCTCTGAAAGGTTAATATCATACCATTCCATCAAGATTTTTTTTTTTTTTTACTAAGGATTAATATGTGTTTATGCATAACATTTATCCATTTGTACAACAATGTCATTAAGAAAGGGATGTGAGAGCTTATGCAAAGTATCAAAACTAAACATAGTAATAATAATTATGGTTTTCATTAAAGCGAAACAATAAAACCGTTTAGAAAGTCAGAAAAACTATTTGTCATTTGATGAAAGCAGCTTATTTAAACATAGCGGTTAAATCAAGAGTTCATTTTGGTTAAAGCGCAGCTGAAATGAGCAGGAGAGCAAAGATTCTTCATAAACCAACCGTGAAAATTAAGAAGCATGTGTACGTTTGGAGAATATAATGAATGAGCACCACTTCCTGTGTCAAACACTGGAAATCTACTTTCATGCCTTTGCTCTCCTCCAATTCATTACGCCTAAAAAGTCATCGTACAATAGCGATGGAAAAACAAGGAAACCGCACTCTGGCTTTTCATTATTCACGCTGAATGCACCGACTCACTTGTTGGCTCGCTGGAAATCACGAGACCAGCCCAGTCTGGGTCCGGCCGTGGCTCGCACTCCGCCCCGCTTGAACTCTCCCTCTGGGAGGTTGTCGTCCAGGTTGAACGTGGTAGACTGGCTCCGCTTAAGCCTGCCGAGCAGAAACTTGCGTCTAAATATTCAAACGATCGCAAAAGGATTTAAGGACTTTTGTGTCGTTTTCCTACTCACTTCCCGAAGAGCTTTTTTATGCCTTTAGATTTCTTCCTGCTTTCCGGGGTCGTAGGAAGCGTGTGTGTGCTGTCGCTGTTGGACGACCTCTGCGGCACTCCGGCGAGGTCCAGATGGTCGGTGCCCTGTCGCTCCGTTTCGGCTGCACAAACAAACAAATGCCCACACGACACCCTCGTAAGCGTCGGCGTGAGAGGCACGCGCCGATAAAGGGAGACGCAGCTGTTGAACAGAGGCGGTCCGGGGCCGGAGGAAACACACGGCGGCTCCGAGACGGGGGGGGGGCAAAGCTGAGAGGTCGTGACAGAAGAGGCTCTCTAGCGCGCATGCATCAGACATGTTGACGTCTGACTAATACTGGAATGAAAGCTAAAGTCAGTAGTTGTTTTAGAGTATAGGATAGAGGGCTTAAATTAGAAGAAGTGTCTTTAACAGGGGTTGTTTTGGGGGGCAAAAACAAGCACTCTACTTCATGCAGGTACACAGGAAGATCAACATACACAGAGCGCAGGTTCTGTACGTTGAGCAGATGTTTGTGCAACAAAGGAGAATGGTGAGGCTGTGGATGTTAAAGCAATCCGGTACAGGAATATATATATATATATATATAAAAAAAGAAGGTACAAAAGGAAGAAAAGCAAATGCACAAAGCTATAGGAGATGTTTCATAGTTTTGTTTTGTTTTTTTTGCTGCTGGGGAACTACAACAACCCTACGGGGACGCGTCGTCTTTACTGTACCTAGCATAGGCGCACTTGCACTCCTGCTGCGGTCTTCATGTGTTACAGAGAGCACACGACACAGGACAGCGTCCGACAGAAAAACAAGACAAGAGCGCAGAAATTAGAGGAGTGGAATAAAAACAGGACCGGGGGAGCTGGGATGGATGGAGACGCAAAACAAAACAATGGGGACACAGACAGGACAAAGGGACAAACAGTACCATGGAAACAGACTTCCATATTTAAATGAGGCCAAGGTCTGAGTAGGCTGCAAATTATGGTCTTTGGTCCATGTAATGTACTCCAAGGGTGTGGCTTTTGGAAAAAAAAGAAACTCTCACCCTGCAGTGAAGAGTTTGTTATTCCCAGGTCTTATTTCAGGTTACACGTGACAACGGCGCTTATATTTAGCCCAGCGCTGGAGCTTTCTCATACCGAGGTTGGGGCTGCCGGATGTTTTCTTGCCTCCCCGGATCTTGAAGAATCCTTTCCCGAAAGACGAGCGAGCCTTTCTGGAGCCGAAGCTGCTGTCTTCGACGGAGGCGGGCAAGGTGGCAGAGGGGTTCACGGGGGGCTTTTCGCTCAGCTTACCGCTCTCCTCACTTGTACGCTGGGAAATAATTACAGACATAAAGTCAGAAATAGAAACTAGCATTTTGCTCTGTTTAATTAATGTTCTTCACACCCTTCCTTACCGTCTCATTACGGTCTTCCTCTGCTTGGATCAGGCCGTCCGATTTGGTCGGCTCTTGATTACTAAAGTAACACACAGATGAAAACTTAAGTCTAACACAACAACTTTGTCCAAGCAAAGCACAGTTTGCATTTAGTTTGTTCTATGACAGTAAAAGAAAAACGAAGTCTTGTTCTTTTTCCAAAACCTTCTAAAACTCCCATAAATTATTTCCAGACTAAAATAATAATGTTGAGCAGATTTTCTTTTTTTTTTTTGTAAATAGTGCAAAGTGGTTTTTAGTGAGGAGAATCTGCCCTGATTTCCTCTCGCTAGAGCAGCCGCCACAATGCCCTCCGCTCATGAAAGGACCACTGTATCCACAGTGAACTGCAAACATTGTAAGAGGACAATGGCTTTCTTAAAACCAACATGTGCTACTGCGCCACAGCCGGCACACTGAATGTACCAGCCAGTGTCATAAACAAGACGGCAAACCAGGGGTGTCCAATGTGCCACCAGCGGGAGGAGGAGCAGCCCTCACCGCACCTCATTTTTTATCCGACCACAATCCAAGAATGGTACATCATTGCCCCCCTGGCACTGCCGGTTGGATGTGGGTGATGGCTTTTTTTTATTAAAATGTTAAAATGGACAATGTTAAGAACAACAAAAAGTGCTTATCTCTTAATAATCATGTTTTTTCTTACTTTTTAATTTTGCGGTCAACAGGACCAATACCCCTGGAGCCTTTACTCAAAATTTAAGATTGACAATGATTTACAGATTAATTTCCCTCAAAAATAATTTGGGTTTTTTTCATTGAAGTGTTGAAAAAAAAAAAAAAAAAAAATCAACAACCAGAAAACACTTTCCACTGAATGATTTTGGCCCGTGTGTGAGAAAGTCTGGTCACCTCTGCTGTAAACTCGACATATGGGGATTTTATTAGGTTTCCATCAAGTGTTGCATGTTGAATGGGCAGATGTGTGTCAGAGTATCTTGACTACTTAAACAACTGGGTTAATTTGTTTAGGCGTTTTACACGTTTTACCTTTGTCCATCTGTTGGCGCGTGCTCCGGTGCTGGATCAGCTGGGCTGGGAGAGGGAGACGTGTCTTCACTCAGTCCACTCAGTCTTTCTGGCTGATCATGAATTAGAGCAGAGAAAAAATAAACACAAAATTAATCCACTGGTACAACAACATTAGATCATTGTGGATGTGAGAGGTTGGAGTTTTTTTTCCCTTCCAAATATAGAAATTCACAGCTGGAACAATAAAAAAAACTAAAAACACAGAACCATCTTCCCTTACAAACTATTAATAAGCATTAATAAGCAAAAATACATCCTTTTACTCTAACAAACCAAACAATAAAGCAGATTCGATTGTCTTCTACCGACCTCATCTGGCTTCCTTGTCTGCAGCTGTTCAACATCTGACAAGTCCTGTTTTTCAGATTCCACAGACCCGGAGCTGCCAGACAAGAGCGGACTGGATCCATCAGCGGGACTCTCAACACGCTCGCCGTCTTTTGTTTTCTCTGCAGTGAACAACGTGCTTAGCGTGTAAACATACAACTAGAGCAATTAATCAAAACTCCCAGCTACCGATCAGATCCCTTGCAAAGAATAATCCCAGCTAATAGCTAAAAAAAAAAACTAAATGCTGCAAAGAAATGCAGGAAAAAAACAGAATCTGGTAGCCATTAATGATGCAGAATTTCTGTGAGATGTTTTGGAGGCTGATTTATTAAAGCATATGGTTCGTGTTTTCTGTAGAGCCAAAGCCTCACCTTTCTTCCCTTGTACCGACATCACCATGTCTTGAACTTTCTTGTACCGCAAAAGCGACAGTTTGAGCTCCTCAATCTTGCGATCCTGTACAGGAGAAAACGATGAGAAAAAAAAAAAGTGATCCGAAAATTCTTGCACAACGCAAAGTGCTTGCATGCTCTTTTTTTTTGTATTCATTATCTCTTAAAACAGATTTTTTTTAAAGAATGGTTTTTATACATCTTTATTTATTATCATCATCATTATTATTATTATAATTTTTTATTTTTTTTTCCTTCAAATTTTTATTGTGAATATAATGTAACATGCTTCTTTATGCATCTATTTATTGTCTTATAATGGAATTTTTATAGTAGTGTTTTATGTGTGAATGCAGTGTGACGCATAGTTTGGACTATGTAGCAGCCAGAGTCTGTAACCCAAATCAAATTTCCTTTGGGACAATAAAGTTAATCTAATCTAATGCTGTCAAACGTACCTTTTCTTCGTTTGCTGCCATTAACGATTCGACTGCGTTTTTCATCCTTTGCACTTCCACATCTGGTGAGGACAAATATGATTAGAGGCCAGGCACGGCCAAGCTCTGACAAGCAGACATTTTTTGGGACGCGTACAAAGCCTGAAAGCAGAGTGAAGCTGGGATAACAAATACTTCCAGTCCACTGAGGAAGCAAAAATTACTGTTACTCTCGTCACATTAGGACTCGACCTATTTCACTTTGTGAGAACATTTTCATTTTTCAGAACACACACACTCCAACACCCAGTTTTAAAGGATGTCTGTTTTCAGCATAACCAGTACTCACTGTTTATCATTTCACGTTCAGTCAATAGTTTCAAGATAAAATACCCTAAATGAGGACCTTAATGAGACACTAAGATGACAAATGATTTAACAGATTTCTTGCAAATCTTACCTAAACTGAAACAATGAATTAGACCTTAATGGAATCGGTGAGAGATAACATCAGAATAACTATGATGCAAATATTTTCCAATCAAGCGGATCTGGGTCACAATTTGGAAGAGCCGGACCGTTGAGTCAGCGAGTTGGATTACATTTGCTTTATCTTTACAGTATATTATGATAATTTTTAGAAAGACACTTATGTGAGCCGTGGTTTATTTTCACAGTTAAAAACCTACTAATTTAATCTATACCAGCTCTTAAAAAAAGATCTATTATTGCAAGCTGTTGTGTTGCTTATGTGTGTTTAAATGTGTTAAACACACATCCGGGAATGCTTGGTGAACCCATGATTAAGGTTTTTAAATCAAAGAATCCCCAACTTTCTATCAATAAGACATATCGTTTAATGTGTGTGTTCTTCTTCTTAGTATTACTAGGCAAACTCTCAAATTTAAATTTGATAAGAGTTAGGGACCAATGGCTCCCAGTTCCAGTAGGCTATACGCTGATTTGTCTTTCAGACGTGTGCGTTGAGGAAAATGAGATTGCTCTATACAACTTCTAATCTTTTTAAACTCGACTGACAGGAACAGGCACAGAAACGACAAAGATACAGTCAGACAACACTGCATTTGACAATAGTTAGAGGTTAGAAGGAGACGAATGAGCTGCTGGTGTGAGCAAGGAAGGTTTAGAAGGATTTTGAAGAGGCATGGGTTGGTAAATGAGGTGATTTTCACTGGAGAACACGAGTGAGAGGGATGAATGTGCAGCCAGAATGGTTATGACAGCGCCGGATTCCTCATTCCTGCTGAAAACAGAAAACCCTTCTCGCTGCTATTTTTTTTTTTAGGTCAAACATGGAAAACACAGTGACAAAGGGGGATGAAAAGGTCCATACTTCAGTTTATTTAGGAGATGGTGCAGGGTGGACAACTACTTGCACTTCAATGAGTTATAATGGACAAGCAGAGACGGCTCATGCTCGTTCATGCAACAGGGACCGGGCTGGGTGCAGTACTGAGCTGATAAAAACAAAAAAAAAGTATAAACCCCCTTACGCTTTTCTTTCAGCCTCTTTCTAAGCGTTTCATCTGGATGAGACACTACACAGGATGAAAACAGTTACACAGGAACTCTGTCGAATTTTCGCCTTAAAAAGGACTTAAAAATCAGACATTAGAGAAACTAAAGTTAAAGCATGCCAGACTTTCAGCTTGGCTCGTGACCGGTTGCATTCCCCACCTCTTTCTAGGCCATCTGGGCTGCTTGTGGCGATAGCTTTGAAGCCCGTCTCCTCCTGTAGCCTCCTCCTTTCCCCGTCTTTGCCCTCCAGCTGCCTCCTCAGAGAAGCTAGCTCCTCCTGTCCAAAAGAGGACAACGGTGAGAGCATGTTCCCCCCCACCTCCCCTTACACCACCAGAATCACCTCCCCCGGCCCAACTCAACGCAACAATACAAACAAACCACAACACAAAGGTTCACAGATGCTGACGTGGCACAGAGGCACGCAAGCCACACCTGCTGTGAGGCCGATGTGTGTGAGGTGGGCGGCATGCGCAGATGTCTTGGAGGACCAAAGCAGAAGATATGATCAAAAACAAAAGGAAAATACAAAACAAAAACAATAATAAACAAAAAAAATCAAGCACAGGATAACATAAAATAAAAACTTTACTGTAAATAAGAGATCAGAGGAAAGGAAATTAGAGGAACAAGTGTAAAAACACACTTTACTAAACCAAACATTAACGCATACCTGTGGTTTGTAAAAAAAAAGAAAGAAAAAAAAGGTTTGCTGACACTGCTGCTTTATAAACTCCAGGAAGTGGTATCTAGAACTGCAATTAACTTTCTAGATTATGTTTTATTGCGCTGTTAAATAAAGAACGTGCAGCACAACAGAATAACATCAATATGCCAAAAAAAAAGGTAGCGAACGCAGGATATTTATTTTTGGTGTTAAAAAAAAAAGAAAAAAAAAGGGAGAGGTCAAAAACCATAATCATACATCAAGCACCACGTTCACCCTGAGAAGAAGCCAACCTTCATACGTTGGAGTTTGTGCTCTTTCCTCTGTTTCTCATACTGCATCTGGCCCATTTTGATTTTCATGCTAGAAAGCTTAGCCATAAGGGGCTGGCAGTAGAAAGACAAGTGAAGCAAAGGAAAAAAAAAAAAAAAAGAAACAGCAAAGTACAGAAACGATCAAGACAGCAGAGATCAAGAGTGAGGAATATCAAAGATTCAAACACAGATTTTATAAGTATCAGTATATTTAAAACAAGCACTGTAGTTTAAGCCACCTTCTCTCTCACATCGGCCTCTTTATCATGCATCATTGGGATCACAATAATCTCTGCTAACAGCCATTAGACTCTCTGAAATTAAAGAAATGCCAAATAAAAAACCAAAAAAGGTTGATGAAAACAAACACTTATTCGCTCAGTATAATGCTGCCACCGCCATGTTCCGGCTAAGAGGCTTTCAGATCTGTCCAATACTAAAGACCTGTGGCTGTAAAATGTAAAAACAGTAGGGCTATGCAATGTTTTAGTTGACTAAAAACATGTATAGATTTGATTTGGGATGTTATTAAAATCCGTTTGAATAAATGTTTCTATTTCAAGCCATTTTTTTTATAGCAGAGTCAAACAACAACTCACCTTTGTGGACCTAAGTTTCTTTTCGTACTGTAGTTTTTCGCTCTCCTGCTCCGTCAGTCTGTACCGAAGTTCATTCATTTCAAGAATCAGATCCTGCAGAGGGTAAAGAATAGAACACATTAATATCTTCACAATTGCTACACTTTTATACATTTTTTACATATGTTGTGCACCTGCTCAACCACACTTAAAAATGGATGTTGTCACATAAACACAACAACATTCAATCATCTGACTGATGTGTTGATGATTTTTCAACATAACACCAAACATACAGAAGAGGCTGTGTGAGAAAAATTACCATAAAGTTTTACAATTTTATTAATTCTATTTTTCCAAGATCAAATGTCCTAAAAAAGCTTTGAGTTAAAATGATTGAAGTAGGGCAATTTTGATGAGTCATCATAAAAATAGGCAAATCATAAAATAAAAATCTATTTTTTGTATAATGATTTTGCACCTCAGCTATAACACTACAAAAAGGAAACTAAAAGTAGGTAAAATTTTCTTGAAATTCGTATATATTCCTTGATTTGAGCAGCTAAATAAGACTATTTGCCAATGGAATGAGTATTTTTACGGCTAAAATATGATAATTACATATCCCGCACTTGAAATAAGATTATGGAGAGATGAATTGTTCTTATTTCAAGTGCAAAAATCTTATCCCATTGGCAAATAGTCTTATTTACCTGCTCAAATCAAGGAAAATATACTCATTTCAAGAAAATTTTACTTACTTTTAGTTCCCTTTTTGTAGTGAAGGTATATAAATCTGACTGTTATTTGATATCCGAGAAATATGAGACAGTAAAAGCCTCCTCTTTAGGACTCCCCTCACAACAAGACGTCTCCTGGCTTCTACAAAACTGCCCCCCGGGTTCAAATCGCCCTCTTCTCCATGGACCCCTACAGAGAAGATGTTTTCCAAAGTAGAGCCTACGGTAATCTTTTCCTGCTGCCGTAGCAGCATCGGAGAGACATCAAACATCTTCAAACTGGGCAGAAAGTTAAAGTACAGTCTGTTTTCTGCAGAAGCCCCACTAGAGACCCCAGCAGAGTTTATTCAGAGCACCTGGATCCCAAATAAGAGTCCTCCTCAGCTTAATTGGCAAAAACTTTTGTCCTCCCCAGCAACAACTCATATTTATTTGCTGGATGCCCCTAGTCACCAGAAAGGCACACAAAAAGTTAGTTTGGGATGAAACTATTTGGATTGTTTACTTCTAATGTGTTTTCACTCCATTTTTAAAGTTTATCTCAAAAGTTAACCGGCTAAGCTACCCGCTAGCAATCCTCTGAAACAAAGCTATACTAATGTGTGTAGGGTTATGTTTACAGCGCCCTCCACCATTTTAAGTTACCAATTCAAGTCTAATTCTTTCTGGAGAAATAATTATCATACTTAAAAATCAAGTAATAAAGGTTATTGATATTTTTTTTATTATTTAGAAAATCGTTCTTTGAAATATTCTTTTCTCAAATGTTTAATCTAAATCAACTTATTGTGAATAGGTTGAACACGTACCAAATGTTATTCTAAATTAGCTAAGCTAATTTGACCTCATTCCAAATTCTTTAAGATGAACTTTAGTTCTCTAACCTAAAGATCCTCACTGAACTGTAAAATCATTTAATGGTGATGGTGTTCAACTATTTTTATTCGTCATTTTGTTCTTTTATGTGTACATAGTTCCTTAGTTTCTTTCACTTTAATTTTGCTCAGTAGTTTTAGTTAACTTTCCCCAGCCTAGTAAAGGAGAGCTGTTGAATTAAGTGTATTGTTAATTCAGGTAAACAACATTATGAATAGTGATCCATGAACACTAATTGAGAAAGCTTCCGGGAGAGGAAGCGAAACGTCTTCAACTACGGAAAACAAGTCCAGTTGCTTTGTTTTTTACCTTTTTTTGGAAAGATCCATGAACAAGCATTTATTTCCATTGATAAGTTGTTATACCACTCATGTATTCCACATGTGTTCAGGGTCTGTTAGAAGAATCCCTCTTTCACTTATTGTCTTAATATCAACCTGAAATTGGGCTGATATTCTCTGGACAATACCAGACAGACCGAGGATTATTTGATTAAACATTAAATAACTTAAAAAGCACGTAATTGCACGACAATGACGTCTAAGCAAATTCTTTAAACTATTCCAGATGCATTTGGAGGAAATTCCTAAGAGAGTGAATACTGCACAGCAGCAGCGGAGAGAGGAAGCTGTGATTTATGAGCGATGAGGCGGAACACTGACAGTAGCTTTTTGTTCCAGTGGGGTGGAAGAGACAACCGCGCTGAAACAACAATGACGTGATGTGTTGGAAAGCAAACTTTAGCTGCTAGAATGGATCTCCACATTTCCTATAAACATTGGGATTTTTTTTTTTGTATAAAGCCTTTGGCCAAAAGACAAATGATCACAAAAAAAAAAAAAGCTAAGCTTGCCAGAGCCCATTATGTTCTAGATGCACAAACCTCGCTGTCCCTAAATCTGTCAAAGTTCAGTCTCTCCTTCTCCATAGAGTTGAGTTTCAGCTTGAGGTTGGACACTTCAGACATCAGCTCCAGCTTCTGGGTCTCCAGTGCAGTTCTGCACAGAAGCTCCTGCAATGATAAATAAAATAAAAGGATATCTAAAAGCAGCATGCCTGTACTCCACATACCGTATATTCCACTCCTGTTTGGCTCTTCTAGGGTTAGTTTGAGTCTGGGTTTATTCAGTGCTTTAAGGGAGGGAAAAAAGTGCTGATACTGCTGTTTTTTTTGTGTGGAGTCCAGCCAGATTTACATCACAGTTATAGTAATCACAATAACAACGTATTTAAAATTAAAACGTTTAAAGCGTGTTGTTAAATATAAGCTGTATGAGCATATTTGTTCAAGACAAATGGACATCTGTCCAGTCTCTCCTCCATGAGCCAAATATGTAATTGAGTAGTGAAAAACGGGACCTAAGCTACAGGCGACACTTTAACAAAGTCATGACTTAAATGGAAAAAACGTTGGCAACGGCAATGTTGAAAAACTCTTGCAAAAATTACTTTTTTTTTTACTTTTGAAGACCAAAAAGTAGTAATGTATCATTTCACGTGCAGTTTTTCACTAAAGCAACACTAAATGTCTTTGAACTTATGAAAAACATGAAAAATGATAAATACAAAAGTAACAAAGACATGAGACTTGATCCCATGTTACATCTGTCCTAATTCAAAACGGTTCACTTTGAACAGCAGTAATCTGAAAACATTTGCAGACGTTCTGCAGACTTTGAGGATCTTTGGTTTTAATGAGCTCCTCCCAATTCATTTTTCTCAGGAAAACAAAACTTGTCATAATCACATTGTTCAGTTTCCTCTGGAAAGTTGAAGTTGGTTCTCCTCAAACAAATACAACATGTGAAAAGAGGACAAAAAATAAGTCTTATTCTAAGAACACTTTATAGGATGAGTACTTGTTCTGTGTTACGCTGCCCATTGTTGCATTTTTTCATTCTACTTATTTCCCTCTCATTTTAATCCTACTTAAAATTTATTGTCTGTTAAATTTCCTCGTTGATAATTAAAACATAAAACAGTTGCATTGTGTTGAAGTATATGCAACATAGTTGATACAAAATTAGTTTAATGTTTTTTTTTTTCAGGATTTAAATTTCTCCTCTAAAACGGTTTTGGTAAACTGGTTGCAACTGAAAACATTAATATTCAGAAGTTATTTTGGAAATAAAGAGAAATAAAGAGGCAGCAGCAGGTTCCCTGTTGGATGCTCTAATGCCAGCTGAGTCCGACCTCCGTTTTCTTGTGCAGTGAAGGACTGTCCAGCGTTATCGTTTAACTCTGCTGCAGGTCCTCTTAGAGCCAGGTAAACATCACAGCCATGAACATTTTCCTCTGCTTTTCCTCTCACATGCGAAGCGCCTACATCCACTTGAACGCACGGCAAGCGTCGTGCACCAAGGCAACGGGGTTCTTACGAGGGAAAATATTTGCAGACACACACCTGCTGCAACATCTCCTCTGTGGCGTTGAGTTTCTCTCTGTGCTCATCCAGACATATGTCCAAATCTCGAATCTTCTCTCCCTGCGCCTCCACCTGGTCCGTCAGCACACTCACCTGCATGAAACCAAGTAGTACCGTGTTTGAACCAAACAAGAACTGTACAACGTACCGGACGTCACCACAGTGTTGGCATGTGCAATATCGCATTAGCAAAGGACTGCTTTGAAGCAATTCTCTGTATTCTATTAAATTTCACGTGCAACGCAGCCGGATTCGACACACTACGAATATATGTGGCCAGCTGGAAGGGCTCTCGCTCCCCGATCCCCTCACTGAATGTAGATTTTTGTGTCTGAGGTGCTAAAGCTCATGGGAAGCCGTGGGGAAAAAACTTGATGACAAAAACAAGGGGAAGAATGAGGAATGTGGGCGAATTGCAACAGGCATAGAGAACACTGCAGTAAGATAGTTTCCTAATATCATACAGGCCTAATCCGGTGACTTAGAAATGTGTTTTACAGACTGCTTGACGAGGTTTTGGAAATAAAGGAGGTTTTTAAAGTGAATAAAAAGTATTCTGCAGTATTTAAAAGGGAATTATGGGGAACCAACACATGGTTGGTGTTTTAAACTATATAGAGCTTTATTATTATAGCTGCAAGGAAAAAAAGAAAGTGCATCACCACCAACACAGACCCGACGATGCAGTTTTTAACTGAAACGGCAACATGAACTTTTCTTGGATCTGCATTTATACACGAAGTTTGATGCTTCAGTATCACCAGGGAAACGAGAAAAAAAAAAAAACATCAATCCTGCTCATCACAGCGAACATAAAATCTGTTTGGAAAAAGGCTCATAAAAAATGAACCTTAGATTGACTTTGCAGAGACGGTTCTCAAACGCTGCTGTTTACTCACATTTTCCAAGCTGAGCTGCTCATTTCAAGGCATCAGTTTATAGCATAAAAAACTACTGAACTGCAGTGCTTCTTAATAATAAATTGCTAAACATGACAAATAAAAGGTCTCCAGTAACTTTATTTTGCTGATGCACGGATATAAAGCTTCGGTGTTTATGGCATATAACAGAAAGTTAACCATGTGTTGCTGAATACGTACCTGAAGCACCAGAGACTCCTTGTCACCTTCTAATCTTGACAGTCTTTCTTGGTAGTGGTCACCTCCACCCAGAGAGATGTGCCCATTGGACTAGAAATGATAGGGGGGGGGGACACACAGATTAGTCACAAATGTCCTAAACTTTATCAGATCAATTGAAATACAGATAATCTGTGGTTTCATTTGTTTAAAAATTATCTCTGCTGACATTTATCCCCCAATTCAAACGGGGGCTAGCTTCAGCCAGCACAAACAAAACCTTACAAGGCTAAAAAGAAAAAAGACGAAAAAGAAAAAGGCCAGACCTGCCCACAATCTGCTGTACAGTCAGAATGTTACAGCATAACATTAAAACTCCCCATGGCATTCAGCCCATCCCTTTCACAAACGTTGCTCACATACCCAAAGAAATCAGCGTGTCTCTTCCTGCTCTCTGGCTGACATCAACACAACCGGCTAAAAACCTAAGCTCTAAGTTTACAAACCGCCTGTACACAAAACGAAGGCAGAGGGTTTGGCTGAAGCTGTCGGCCATTCACTGGAGCAGAAAGCTCAGCATCGCTCAGATTCAAACTCCACAGATAAAGTTTATTTATACGTTGTATTAAAAGAAACGCAGACGTAGATGTTGCTTTTAAACCGTACATTAGAAAAGCCGATTAGATGCTTGCAGAGAAACGGACTGTTAATGACGCCACATCATTCCGGTGGAAAAGAATCGGGTCGTCCTGACAGCTTTGATTATTAAACCTCATATCGGCGTCTGCAGCCAATCAGACAACAACTCTCACCAGGTTACCGTGGAGCCACTCCACCAGGCTGTCAGCTGTGGAGTCGGGGATCTGGCAGCGGAGGCTCTCCCTTTCCTCCGTCTCCATCAACTCCAGCACGCCCCGCAGGTCCTCCAGCAGGTGAAGCGCCCGCAGGTTGCCCATAAACGGAGAGGTAGGTGACTGACAGTCAAACAGACCGTTGGAGTAGTCCAAGGCCTTGGAGCCTGAGGCAAAGAGGCACAGAGAGCAATAAACTTAATTATGAAGGGAGAGCGAATGGGGGGAATGAATAATATTGTTATTTTTTGGCTGATATTCACATAAACATTAAAAGCAGACAATAGTAGTTCGCTGTGGCATATCAAAAGATCTTTGTTCGCATTTACTCAAAGTCCTTCTGCCGTTGTGAGCCATTATCGTATGTCTGTGAAAAAGGTCAGCTGGGCAACAACTGAAAACACAGCCGTGGTTTGAGTGTGGACCAGGCAGAGGATGTAACAGAGACCCGGCCGCTTTTTGCTCCCACGCTGCAGTGCTGACAGAACATGGTTTACCCAAGGGATTCAAATCTATCCGCCTAAAGATCCCCCGCTTTGACGGTGCTCAACGTTGCTGGAAGAGGTTTACCTGCTATTATGCCGTCCATCTGCTCTAAGGCAGCAGCCAGCATGTCGCTGGCATCAGACATCATCTTCAGTCGCTGACGAACCTTTAGGAACAACAACAACAATCATCTGGGTTTAAAATGCTGAACATAAAAAAAGAAAAACAAACTGATGACTAAGTAAGGCTTTACAGCGCTTTTGTATAAACATTCATACTCCTAAAGCGTTCTCAGATCCTGAGACAAACTTCCTTTATCTGTAAACTGAGTAAAGAGTTACAGGTGTTCACATTCACATGGCTGGTCCGTGGTAAAGAACCGGGAGCGAGAGACGAAATGCTGCCTGTTGGTCAACAGGATCCGTCCGTTTCTGCAGACTCAGCGGAGATAAATGTTTTTTTTCCCAGCCTATCCAATGACTTTTTGTCCTCTTGCCAGCAGGATTCTTTTAACAAATTTGTTTTACTGCGTCCAACCATGCTTGTACGTCTCAATAATCCTGACACATTCAGATAAGAAAAACAAAAAGCACTTTTTTTTTTGCCGTTTCTGTTGTCAGGAGTCTGAATCAATCCCTGCATTTGCTTTGGTATCGTCATATTGCGTCTCTATTTTGGGTGGAAGTTGAAAAAAAAAACGTGTTTAAGGATTGGTCTGTCTACGAAGCTTGATGTGGTTTCTGTTTTACTAGGAGAGTTTATCGACAGTCACGATTTAGTTAATTTAATCACTGTACTCGGTAAAAAGGTTTAATTTTAAAGCCAAAAATAGATTCTCACTTAGTATTCATTTCTTTAAAACATTTATTCAGAATTTTTTTAACTTTAGAAAGTTATATGGTTGAAAACAATAATGAAGCCAGAAAACATAAAAATAGATGGGAAGTTCTCAAATGTTTATTTTGAAAATGTAATTAGTGGATGAAAGGATTCATTCAATGTGGGTGAATGAATGTGAGTGGGGGGGTGGGAGGGAGGTTTTTGGGTTGGTACATTAACTGTGTAAATGTATCCTGTGCTGTGATTTATGTTGATTTAATAAAAACAACACTTTTTTGGAGTTATCGTTAAGGAGCCAGGATGGTGTGAGTGACAAAAAAGCGACCTGTTGGCAGGTTTCAGTTAAAAAAAGACAAGCTGGAGGCGAATTAGACTGGAATGAAAGGCCCCGACGTAGAGAGCGTGACAATAGTCAGGTCTGGACCTAATGGAGGCAGGAACAACCTTCTCCAGGTCGGCTCGATTTAAAAACAAAAACAGCTTAACTTTGTCCAAAAGACGGAGCTGAAAAGGCTCGTCCTGGCCATTCAGTTGACTGAATTTTTAAATAGAAATCCTCATCAAATATTACCTCTAAACCTTTAACGCTGTTCTTTAGATCAAAAGTCAAAGCGCTGACATTTAACTGTTGTTTTTGCAATATCACTTTATGCAATATTCCTTTTGCTAATAATATTTAGCTAGTTGGACAGAGTCTCACAGCAGCACAAATGACATTGTCCAAAACTCTAAAGGTCAGAGTGACGGAAGCGCAGACGAGAAATAAAAAAGAAAATGAACCCAATGTGCCCCTTTTCCTACTTCACTTTTATGCACCACTTAGTGTTGGTCCATCATATATAAATCACAATAAGATACAGTAACATTTGTGACTGTAACAAAATAACTACGTTTACATGGACAAAAGTAATCGGAATAAAGGGCCGATCGGAATAAAAAAGCGTCACGTAAATAAACCATTTGGAATATTGTGATCGGATTAAGCTCAATCGGAATGAAATTGTAATCTGAATGAGAGGTTTATGCCGATCGATAATCAGATCAAGTGCATATAAACATTTTTTTGGCTCAAGTTATTCTGAATGTGGCAAACTGACCCGGGTGCACATGTGCAGCCGACGTAAAGGTGACACATTTCCACGTTGGTGAGTGCCGGAAATACGTCGGGAAGCAAAACTGTCGGGGCTCCCGATACAACATTTACCTTTGAAAAAAATAAAAGAGCTCAAAATTGTTGCTTACTCAGCAACTTCTCAACCATAATTAGAACATCGGGCAAGTCCAGCTTAGGCGCTTGGAAGACAAACAAACGTATAATATTTTTGTGGTTCAGAAAGGAAGGAAGTACGTCTTCTGTTTTTTTTTTTTTTATTATTGTTTTTTTTTGGGGGGAAATTTGATACCCGCATGTCAGAGTGGTTCTATTCTGAATAAACCCAGGTGCATATACACACACATTATGATCGGATTAATCGATTGTGTCCCCATTTAAACGGTAGAATTCGATTATTTAATCCAAACATGTTAATCCGACCGTGAAATTTTGTGCATGTAAACATGGCTAGTGTCCCGCTGCACACTGGAGGGGTGTGAATACTATTGCAATGTATAAACCATGCCAATTAACAAAACAACAATGCAGGTTTCTAAAACTGTAAATCAAAAACAACGTTCTCCCAAATCTTTGATGGTTTGAGGCGAGTGTAAGAAAAACCGAGTTCCTGCGAAGTATCTACAGCGCACAGAAAGGAACAAATTCACCAAAGCGACTCCAAGTTATACGGTGAGGATTTCAAGGCAAAACCAGGGCAGTAACTGTGGGATCAGGCATAACTTCGGTCAAAGCTTCAGACCCTGGAACTAGGATGTCTTACATCCACTCTGCTCTAAAGAAAAAGGATTCTAGCTGCTAAACTATTGTGTTTGTTAGGGGAGTTTAACATCCAAACAATATTTTGGTCATCGTCGTGGGGAAAACCGACGTCTTTGAAATGCACCAAAGATTTGTCGGAGAACGACGAATGAATAAAAGCATTTTCAAGCATCAATCAGGGCCTTTTACCTCAGAACGTTCCGCCAGAGAGACACTGGGCACTTTGTTTGCGGCAGTGTGAAGATACATTTTACTGTCCCGGCCCTGGACGTCTGCCCCGAGGACACAGCGGGCCCTTTATCTCTGCATGTCTTAATCACACCACTCTCCTGTATTTTCATGCGCACATAAGGAGCCGTCTTCCTTTAACCGCCTGCGTCGGACCCTGGGAGCGCCCTGCCATTTTTACAAACTTTGTGGCAGCCGCCCACATTCCAGGCGCTGTTATTTTAGCATTTCTGCGGCCACACTTTCCATTATGTGTGAAGCAGGCAGGCGGTGAAACGTAGCGTGCGTCGCAAACACACGCAGCGGACCGACGGCTAGTCGCCTACAGTGGAGGTTTGCCCCACATACTGGGAGAAATACACAGACATGACATTTTAAAAAGGACAAGTAGACAAAAAAACTCCCTTAAATCTCTCTTTTAGGGGTGTTAGTGGAGAGACAAAATCAGAATATGTAAAAAGATTATATATAAATGATCTGTAGTTAATGAGACGTGGGTTGGTTTCTAGTATTGAGTTATATTCCTAAACTGCAACATCTTTTACTCTGGAGCGGGTCCTACGGTTTAGGCGTCTTTCAGTGAGATGCCAGACGTTTTTCTCTGAGTAACACAAAAACACAACAGAAACTAAACGCCCCCCAAAGCGGGCACGGCAGAGTTCCTATTTGGCATTTAAACCCAAGAATCATGTGACGCCTGGTGAAATGCAGCTGTCCGTGCCTCGGCTCAGCATTTCCAGAAACATTTGGATCCGCCAACCGTGCTGTCAGCGAGGAAGAGGATGCAATCATGGGGAAGACGACCTGAAGGAGGAGGGGGCTTGTGATAGCATTGTTGCGAGAATAGCGCCTTCTTGACGCAATCAAGCCACGGTGAGACCCCAGGAGACTCAGAGCAAACTGAATCTGGAAGCCATGGTTAGGATGTGGTGAACAAACGACAGCTCAAACACCAAGCTAAGACTTTTGTTATTGTTGAATCCTGGAAAACTCCCAAACCTCCAATCAGCTGCGCCGACGACCATAAATCAGTCGCTCCTTGCATTATTGCAGCAGAACATGACAGAACCAGCGGCTAAGCTCACGCAGAGCGCCTTGGCTTGAGCTGGAATGGAGGCCTGCAGGGCACCCCCCCCCCCTTACCTCCCTCCCCCCTTTTTAAATACTTGAATGAGTTTTCTTCTTTGTCTTCCTCGGAGGAAGAGCAAACAAGGGTGGAAGGGAACACGCGGCTTTCAGCAAACACAGTTCAAACACATCAGACCGGGTCCAGACACGCTGCTGGGGGACCTGCTGTCCGTGTGTCGGGCAGCGCCAAGTCCGAACGCCTGCGAAACCCCCGTCTGAGTGTTTCCACGCGTACTTCTGCTGCTATTACCACCTGAATATATGTCAATACATATGTATATAACTCACTGTGAATGTACATAAGACATCCTTTGCCTTATTTCTATTTTTGTATTTTTATTCTTTCTTATTTACTGTTTTTTTGATCCACTGTATATACGAGGACACACTGTATATATAACTGATGCACCTTTTCCTACTTTTGGCACCTTCTTCTGATTATTGATACGTCAAGTGAATTTCTCCAATGTGAGATCAATAAAGCCTAACTTATCTTATCTTATCTTACATCCTGACGGATCTCAGCAGCACGGAGCATGGCGTGTCAGGGAGCAACACTCAGCCAGCAGACGACTTTACGCGCGTTTGTCAAAAAAAAACAAACCCCGGGTACATTTGTTCTTCCTAACCAGGTGGATAAAAGTTGCAAGTCATGCCTTCTGAGCTACAGACTTGGACCCGCTCCATCTTCTCTTAAGCGTATCGAGGAGGAGGAGGAGGGGGTGATTCATCCGGATAAATCAGCTGCTAAACTCTGAACTGTATCTGGTCTTTGCTGTCTCGCTATCACAGGGAGACGTCTCAGAAATCCCGCCACCTTCCATGAAAACAACGCCTCGCTGCCAGCCTTTCCACGAGCACCACTGACTCTGCTATTAGACACAAAGGCAGCGCCGTCATTCAGCATCAAAGCATATTTTGACTGGAAGGGCATGCAGCGCTACGCTGAGCGGGACGCTTAAAACACCACCTGCCTCTTTATACTTTCTTTTTTATATAAAAAAGAAAAAAAGAAAGATCCTCGAAGCTCAACCCTAGAGATAAAAAACACACTACTTAGAAAAAGTAGTGCTACCCCGCTTGGTAAAAACTGTGTGATAGCTCACAGAGACGTCCAGAAGAGAATGAATAGAAGGGGGAGAGTGGACCGTAATAATTGCTTTAAAATCCTTCAACGGCAGTCCCTCCGGGCAGAGAGCGCCATTACAGCCCATCCTCACTGGACAATCTGAGTTCTCAGGAATTCCTGGTATTAAAAGAAAAAAAAAAAAAACTGAACATGGACAGGAAGCAGAATACAAGCCTTGGGGGTCCCATGTCTCCAGAGTTTACACCCAAAATGCAGCTCGCCTTAGCAGCCCGTCCTCGGAAACAGACGTATACGCCAAACCATAAACCAGACAGCCCTTTCTATTTTTTGCTTGGGCAACGTAACGATTTCCGAGGGCACGGCCGAGCGGGTACAAGCCTGAGCCACAGAACGACACCGTGTTTTGACTCGTGCGGGCCGCGGCTCCTTTTCACCTTGACAGAGATTCCGCAGGAAAAAGCCTAAACTGCGGCCCGAACACCTCATCCTGTGTCATGTGGCGCGGGAGGGGGGGGGGGGACAGTCAGGCGATTCAACGAGGCACAGACCGCCGGAAAGCATACGCACAAATTACGTGGAGATACGAATGACTCCACATTACATGTGGGGTTTAAGGACGGAGCGGTACAGTAAGGTTGTGTCTGATATTCCAGCCTGTGTAAACACGGCCAGGGGCCTGCAGGACGCCGCTCCAGAATAACCTACAGCTATTTCCAAACTCTGAGAGCAGGCAGAACACATCATGGCTAATTTTATAACCGCCAATTAAAAGGCCAGCGTGGAAAGGTGATACATAAAAAATAAAAAATAAAGAAGGGGGGGGGCATAGTTTGGGGAAGCCTTCATATTAAGAGGGTGAGCCAACGTGAGCACAGGATGGAGATTAAGTGTTTAAAACAATCAAGGCTTGCTGTGATAAACGTCTAGGAGAATTTCCTGCCCGCGTGTGCGCTCCGGCTCGTATAAGACGTTCATTTATGTTGGACCGCGGGACGCATTCTTGTCACGTTACTCACAACTTGTGCCTTAACTTGATTAGGAACTCATTCTGACGTTATTCCAGACCGTGCAGCCCGTCTGTGGCACAGACCGCAGGCCCTCCGTGAAGTTTGTTACTATCAGCGAGCATTCAGCTGCCATTTCTGCTCCAATTGTTTCATTGGGGTTTTAACCCCGCCGGCTGCGCGGCTCCAAGTGAACAGATTTCTATTTGCTGCTGAGGACGGCAGGTTGAGAATTATTATTTTTTCTTCCAATTCCTCCTAATGACAAAGTCAGGGCTTATTGATGATGATCTGGTTTGACAAAAATTGTTAATTTTTTTTCCCGATGACGTGTAGAATTTGTTTAATGAACCAAATAACTTGTTAGTTAATGTTTTTAAAGAACATAAAGTCAGACAGTCATCTGATCTGTTATCTGGGCGTATGGTTAAATACGCCGTGCAAGTCCAAATTCGGACAAAAGCTGTAAATCGTCGTTTAATTGCAGGATTTGACTGTTTGAAGGATTTGTGGTAATATTTATTTTTCTTAATTAAGCAGTTTTCGTGATTTTAGGTTAGCTGAAAGATATTTACATTCCCTGTACAAAAAAACTGTTCTTTTTTTTCTTCATTGTCTGAAATGAAATCAGGCTAAACATTAAGATAGAAACACAGACATTTTTTTTGGTTTACTTTCTTCAAACTATGCCTTTCAGCTGTTAGGAAACTCCCGGATGCCGACTTCACAGTTTTGCACGCTTCTGGAAAGTTAATGCATGACACACCTGTGTATTTTAAGGCAACACCTCAAACACACTGGCACCTTGGGTTACAGCATAGAAATTAATAAAATAAATAAATAGAAAAAAAAACAGGCAAGCTATCAGGAAGAGCATTGGGGACCTCACCAAGTTTGGTTCCTCCTTGGGTACAACGTTCATATGCCTAAACCTGCCATGCTGACCTGTTCAAAGAATTATATGCAAGGATAAACTCCAAGGGGAATGTCTAAACATCATGGGGTTCAGGAAGGAGACAGATTCTGGGACCCGGGGATAAATATGTCTTGGTGGGAGATGTGTCTGCCCTCGTAAAGATGCTGGCTAAAACTGGTAAGAGAATGCCAACATCCACAGTGAGATGACTGTCACCAGCTACTACTCCAGGAATAAGCCATTACTCTAAAAGAGTAAAAAGAGAACATTGCAAATGTACAAAGGGGAAACAAAATAACTTCATTTTGTAGAAACATTTCCTTAAAACCAAAATTGAAGTGAAGATCTTTGTGAGCAAAGTGGTCTAAAAACCCAGACTGAGGCACTGTCCACAGGTAACCGCATACGTAGGAAAATGAACAAATTTGTATGCCTGTTGGTCTTTCATCCACACCAAAACTCTGTTTTTCATCCCATAAACAAGATTATTCCTGAAGATTTCGGCCAAAGTGGCGATTTGAGCAAACGGCGTTTTTGTGTTTGCGTGTGTACCTGGCAAAAGGGAGTATTAGGATCCCGCGGCTCACAGCCGGTGACAAACAATGCAGTACTGACGACAGGAAAGCTGTCAGAGAGGCGCTGATTTTTACGCTGCTGTTGTGGCTGGCTGTTTACAATATGTGCCTGATCAATGTTCAACTGGACAAATTCACTGCTGCGAAATCCACTCGTTTATTTATTTGAAGGATTCCGACCGGGTGACACAAGTTTCACCTTTGTGGTACGCTGCCCCCTGCGCGTTTGGCACGTTGAAAACAACGATCAACGGCGCATTTGTGCGGGTTCGTGTGGATTAAAACTTTTCTAAAAACAGTCCTGTGTGTAACATATTATTTTTAAGAACGATGCACAGGAGATATTCATTTTAATAAAGACCTGGCTGAGCG
The DNA here is from genome assembly GCF_011125445.2 of Fundulus heteroclitus. NCBI lineage: Eukaryota > Metazoa > Chordata > Actinopteri > Cyprinodontiformes > Fundulidae > Fundulus > Fundulus heteroclitus. The sequence goes on from NC_046362.1 coordinate 22,399,988, forward strand.
TGTACAGGGCCTCACTCGCACCGATTCTGTAAGGAGGACATTAAATTAGAGATAAAATATGTAATTCTCACCAGCCTGAAACAGGAACTGTTTAGTCTGATTAAATGTCATCGTTTAACACTATAGCTGTCCTATTTTTAACCTGTATACAGGATCTTGGTATAATGTAAAAGCTCCTTCAATGACCTCTCATATGTTTTTGTCAGACACTTTTAAAAACATTTCAAACTATATTTATTAGTTTTATATTATATATACACGAGTATACGACTATCGGTGAAATCTGCTTCTAAACGATTTTGCCGTCCCTCGTCCGTCAATGATTTGCAGTTTGCCACAATATATTCAGGGAAAGAATGTTCAACAAAAACCTGGAAATTTTATCTACCACCCACCTAATGAAAAAGCAAAAACAGTCTATTTTCTCATTTCTCTTGTGAAATTGGTTTACAGATAATCCAGCTGTCATGGGGGGTAAAAAAATCTGAAAGGACCAAACAGTTTGAAGGGTCGACTTGAGGGCAAATGCAACATCTGATCATGTTTCACAGGTCTGGAAAAAACAAAATCCCCTGAGGTCAAACACACCAAGGCAACATAAAACTACGTTTTTGTTAAGAAAACGTGCCCTGAGGCCATGGAAACGAGTAAATTGGTAATAGAGGAGGAGGTGACATATTTATACCATCTTACTCTAAGGAATAAGGTCTAAAAACTGCTTAACTCTTTTGCGTTTTTGTCTATGCACCTGTATACAAGAACAATGAATTGATTCAATACATTAACGCATCAATTCTTTTTTATTGCCCTTATTCACTATCCTTGAAAGTTTAGTTTAAGCGATTTCAGATGGAATGGATTGTTTTGGCGTAAAACTCCTTCGAAAAACAAGCTAACGCCGACATAATAACACTATTATCACTTGTTCCCAACTTTTGCTCGCTAACAAACACGGAACAAAGGTGAAACTTTATTGCCCACGGACGTAACTTGCAGCGGGATGTTGTAACCACCGCAGCACCGCCTAAAGCCGTTTGATAACCGCTAAAACCGCTAAATAAATATATCTTTATATCAATTTTTTTAAATTAGCCGTTTCAACGTTAAGCTACGAAGGAGCAACGCACACATTCAGGCGCGCGAGACACAGCCGTTGAACCAAGTTTTAACGAAACAGAACAAAAGCATAAATAAATCACAGCCAAAAGAACAGCGGTATATCTTACCACCCCTGCGTCCGAAGGAATGAGCTTATCCGTGGACTTGTATCCTTAATTGATAAAGTTTTAAAAAACCACAGTTTCTAAACTTCTCCGTGCCCACCAGCGCAACCCCCAACTCCTCCGCATCGCTACGCCATGATGTCGATGTGACACTCGGGTCTCTGCTGTGGAGGGAGGGGGGGGGGGGGTTGATGACGACACAGCTGGAAAATCCCGCCCCGCTCCAGCCTGGATTGGTCCAGGAGTCATAGACATTATATAAGTAAACGCCTCATTTCGTGCTGGAGCGCATCGTGCGTCGCCGCCATATTGGATGGGTCTCTCCTACTCAGGGCTGGCATGGCAGCCAGCGAGAGTAAACGCAGAGGGAGCAACTTTACCCGTATTTTCTGCAGTTTATGTCTTCAGTTAACCGGGCATAGCTACTCAAAGTAGATCACGTGGTGCACATCAGCAGTTTGGACTGAGATTGGCTCTGAAGACGAGTTTTTACTTGGTGAGAAGAACAATGCAGAAACCCAACAGGTGGACCATAATTTTATGCTTATTAATTTGATGTCGCCGTATTTCACAAAATAAGGCTGAATCACATTTCCGAATCAAGAACCCTGGATTTACAGAGTACAAGAACATGCAATAAGCTGTGCAAAACAGTCATTTTTCAAGGGTCTTAAGTTCCAGACCTAGTTGCAAGCAGAGCAGTGTAAGACACTGGAATGAGCTGGAAATTTTAAAGAACACTTTTCCAGGCTTAAAAATAAACTGTTAATGCATGTGTAGATGTACAGCAAGCAAAAGTATGAAGAAATCATTGGCTCAGGCTTGTACATGTGAGAGAGTGAAATAAATTTAAATGAACAGTCCAACTTGTTTCGTTATTAAAGTATAAAATGTATTCATTTATACATGTATTGATTTGATTTGTGATACATGTCTCTTTGTTTAAGAGCGTAAAACAAAGTATTTCAACACGAAAGCACATATTTATTTATATTTTTAATAATATGCCATACAACATCTGTCTTTGTTAAATAGCATAAAACAAAGCATTTCAGTATGCAATCATATAATTATACATTAATATTCCATACGTCTGTTAAAGAGCATATATTTGTGAAATATGTTGTTTAAACAACGTATTTCAGTATTAAAACATGTTTTTATGTGTAACCTGTATCATAACCACATCTCTGCCATTTGTAACAAACCAAAGCGTGTGAAAGTCCGGAAAAAATTCCGGGTGTTATGATTTATTTTTGTTGGGCAAACAGCTTCCTCGGTACAAACAAAGGCATTGTGAGAGACCTATCCAAAATGGCGGTCGCGCTGAAACGTCAGCTCCATTAGGCAGCATGGAGCGTCTACCTGAACTATGTCTATGGCAGGAGCAAACATGAGCAAACAGCCTCCTCTGTCCAGGAGCAGGAATTTTTCTTTGGGGTCCGCACCATTTCTCATCCGGCGAGGCAATCAACGCAGAAGATTTGAAGCGGCGCACAGATTCAGAGCGAAGGCGCGGTGGGCGGCCACTTCGAGTGGTTGATATAAATATGATAGAGCTGTTTGGGTGCCAATATAGCAATACTGTGTGAAATAATATGTACATCTGGAGATTCTTCAGTATGTATCCCAGAATGTTTTCTGTTCCCAACCCCATTGGCTTTATAGAAGTTTCTAGAAGCCCCCAAAATTCTGAGTTGATGTTCATTTGTACTGTTATTATACTTGTGCTTTTTCTTTTTAATCTGTACACTTATATAAGCATGTGAGTTACACTAAAACATGGACATAAAAATATGTAGCTCTACATACCATACCAATTTTATTTATAAAGCACTTTAAAGACCCACGGGACCACAAGGCAAAAACGGAAATAAAATGAATTACATTTTTTTTAAATGAGTGTATTTGTCCCTTAATTTGAGCAGGTAAACAAGATTATCTGCCAATGGAATGAGTATTTTGACCCTTAAAATAAGATAATTAGATACACTGCACTTGAAATAAGATGAGTTGTTCCTATTTTAAGTGCAAAAATCTTTTTCCATTGGCAGATCATTTAAACTTACCTGCTCAAATCAAGGACAAATACCCTCATTTCAAGAAACTTGATATATTTACTTAGTTTTAGGCACATTTTAGTTGATCAAATGTGAAATATGAACACACTTGCCTTGCCTCTCCAGGACTGAAGTTGGAGAACATTCTGCAAAACCATGGCGAAGTCATCTTTGACTCTTCAGGGAGCAACCCAACTTTTTTTGAACATTCATGACACCCCCGATGCCCTACTGCCCTGGGGGGTGAGTCCTATAAACCAAACTTAAAATAAAACCTGCAGCTCTGAATGTTTGGTTTTTAAAAACCACGGTTATCCAGACACACAAAGAGACAGCTGATAAAAAACAACAACAGCATTTACTTACTTACAAAAACTACATTTTATTTCAAATGGAAACAAAGCAAATCTCTGAAAAGGTCAATCACTCTGTCACAGCAAAAACAAGCTGACATGACAGCAATATATTATGTTTTTCTGGGGGGGGGGAACAATGGCCACAACAGAGAAACGATGGAGGAAGCAGCACAGTAACAACACCAAATGGCCTTTAGAAAAAGATGTCTTTTTGCTTTTTTTCTTTCAAAAAAAAAAAAAAAGAAAGAAAAAGGAACCAGCCTGCATCCATGGCATGACTCCTTAGCTCTGCGTGTTTGGTTAGGTAGTGAGTTCTGAAGCCAACATGTGTGGCTTCTGCTTCCACGTCTGCATAAGTATCCACTTCATCCACGGTGAGCACAGCACGCCATGGAGCTTCAAGTTAATCCAACAATATACATTTTAGCCCTCCGTTCAGTCCGCAGAGGTGTCTCCGAGAAAAAAAAACAAAAAAAAAAAACTAAAGATAAACACAGGTTTCATTGTGTGTCCGAGCAGAAATGTCCAAAGGCACTTCGGACACAGGCAGGAAGGTCCCTGTGAATACAGCTGCTCCGTCGACTGGCTCCTCAAAAATTCAAGCTTAATAAGACAAGACAGCATTCTTCATGATTCACAACCTTTTCTATCCACGAAACAGGAGTTCTTATTGGGAAAATAAAAACCTAACAGTCCTCAGGAAATCGTTAAATCGTGGCCCTAGATACCAACAACAACAAACTATTCCATGTAATGCTTAGGTGCAAGTATCTCAGATAGTATTTATATGGGGTAAAATAGACATACACACATTTCTGACAAAAATATTGTAAAATTGTCTGCTTTTCTTTCCAAAGCTCTTCTTATAACATTATGTGTTCAAAACCTAAAAAAAAAACATGTCATATCCGCGACACTCGGGAGGATATAACTTTAAAACAAATGTGTTAATGGCAAAGGAACTTGACAGCATATCAAATGCCTGTATAGTTTGGCATTTTACATTTAAAAATATTTTTTATACAATCAAAACAACCAATAAATTAGCTTCTTTCTATGAGCCGACAGACAAGTACATAACTCCAATAATAGCTGTTATTAGCGGGAATTTTGTCAATTTGGAGGGAACATTTGTGGGACAGATCTGTACCGTGGATCACCAAAAAAAAAAAAAAAAACAGATCATCATAATAACGGCTATCACGTTTCTCCCTTTCAGATGAAATGTGCAATTCTAAGAGGGAAGTCAAAACTTTACATGAGGTAAACGGCAACAGGGTTCGGAAAAAAATTCAGAGACTCCCAAGTTTTAAAATAAACGTTATGCATGCACAAAACTGTTATGCAGAGAGAAAACTACAGCGAACACATTTCAATGTAGAAATGTATGGAATGATAGTTCTGCATAGCACGATCCCTCAACGAACGCACAGTTCTGGTCTGAAGTTCACATACAAAACATCACAGGTGTTCGTGTGAAAGATAAATCTGGGGCTTTTAATTACATATTTGAACCCTTCTTTAAACCAGTTCTTAGAGCAACTTTAATTAGTTTTAAAGACGAGATAAATTTGTTTTAAATTCATACAGGGTCAAATATGCACACAGCTTTTAAGAATACATATTCAATAGGCTTGTGGTCAGGGCCTTAGGGAGGCCATAAACTGGAAGCTGTTTTGAACACTAGTGTCACCGTCCACATAAACGTTTTATGGGCAGGCGAGGCGAAGATCGAGCTATTTGGTCATAACAACAAGAGGAATGTCTGGGGGAAAATCAAGGTGAGGTTTGGGAAGCCAGCAACTGTGAAGCATGGGAGTGGCAGCAGCATGCTGAGGCTCTGTTTCACTATCAGTTGTACTGGCGCATTTCACAAAACAAGGGGAATAAATAAAAAGGACTTTGCACAAAGCCTTCAACTCTGCCTCAAATCAACAGCTAGATGGCTGAAAGTGGTTTTGGAATAGATAAAATCAGACCAACATGAAGCTTCTGGATTGGCCCTGACCTCAATCCTGTTGAAAGTAAAAGTACTTTGCTAATATGTATTTATTTTTTAATTTTATGGCCCTAGTGGCCTTTATTTGAAAGTGGCCTGACAGGAAATGGGGTTGAGAGGTGGAAGACATTGTTGAGGGGACCCAGGAGGGCCAATGTCGTGGAACTAGGCCCCCATAAATGACTCGCTCGCCAAATGTGACCAAAAGGCAGCAGCAAAACTCAGGATCCTGGCAGCAAATCAACCAAATCAAACAAGCTCCCCTGTTTATGATGACAGCGGTGCTCTGACACGTAGCCAGAATTATGGCAAAAACTTTGGGGTTTCTCCAAAACTCTCCAAGAGACATTTATACAAACAATACAGGGAGCGGATCTATATTTAAAACCTGCGTGTATAAATTTACCACTGAGTGGATGAGAAGAAATTCACAATGAATTTAAAACTGCGCAGCCAATTCTTGTTTCAATGATAATTAAAAAAAATGTATGTTGTTTGATTATTAAAATTATTTTTTAAAACTTCAGACGTCCAAATAGTACAACATCTATGCTGGCAGACAATGCATGTAAACTACTGACCAGAGCTATACGAGGCAGCGCACCCAATAAGCACGGAGAAATATCGTCGTGTCTTCGGAAAGATGTCAGTGCATAAATGTACATAGGAGAAAAAAAAAAAAAAGAAAAGAGAAAGCTTACCTGCAAAACTATAAAGTTGATAATCCATAAGAACACACGGGTGAACTGGGCAACAATACACAGAAAGCAGGGAAGTCTGTAAATCCTTAAACAGGGTAACTCCCTGAGTTATCTCTTCTATCATTACTCAGATTCAACTGTAACACAGACTGATTAAATGTAAAGTGAGGCGTTTAGCTGTTGCTACCAAAACCTCATCGTCACCACTTTAAAAAAATTTCTTTTTTTTTTTTTGGCTTAGGATGAAGCGGACGTGTTCTGCAATAGTTCTGAATATAAGGACAAATATTGTGTCGACCGGTTCCATATCTGATGCTAAAGTTAAGAACAACCGAGGCTTCCTTTGCAAACTGTCCCTTTAAGACACATGTGGTCTGAAAATGCGGCGTTTGCCCTCATTATCCCCAAACAAATACAGGCTAGTGGAGAAGAGAATAGATTTGCAGGGTTGCTCAGATGAAAATAAGAAGTTCAGATATTGACAGGAGAAACCCTCCGAGCATCAGAGTCGACCCTCAAAGGTAGAGGCTAGAGGCGTGGCCTGCCGTGGTACGCTCCATGCTAACGCTTTAGATCCTGAGACTTTACAGAGAGGGGCCAGGTGGTCTTCCCCGTGTTCTTTTAATCATACAGTAGCAACCTATCATAAGTTCAGTACTTTTTTTTTTTTTTGCATTCCCATTCCTAAACCATTTTTAAAACTGGGATGGAGGGATAAAAAGTTGGGAATTCCCCTTATGATTATTGTCTGGACTTGTTCAAACTTTTGTCAGTGAGAAACAGCCGCAGGGGCTCAAGGGGGCACATCCTCCATCCGAGGAGGGAAACAGTGTCCCACATTGTCACCGGCCCCCGATCTTGTGACCGCAGTAGAAACGACTCGCTTTATGATGAAAGGGTGTAACTAATAATTTAAAGTCTCTAAAAAAAAAAAAAAAAAAAAAACACGAGTGCTGCTTTTTGGAGTTAGCATTCCTGTCACAAAGACGGCGATCGTTCAGACGTTTTCCCCACAGCAGCTGAAAAACGGGTTCTATAAAGACCAGTGCATCTCTTCAAAGTCTACGGCTTCTCCCAAGTTTGTGTCGGTCTCCAGCAGGCTCATGATCACCGCCATGGCTGCTTCGTCGTTGCTAAGACTGTTCAGGCTGGCTCCGACGACGCTGTCCAGATCCAGCTGGGAATTCTCCCCTGAAGCAGAGAGAAAAGCCATGAACCAACAGAGACACATTTTAGACTGAATCCCATTTCAACCCTTGCCTCCCTCTGCCCTTAACCCTACGTTTCTAAGGTATAGGGCGTGCCAATTGTTTTTGCACTGCAAAAAGAGAACTAAAAATAAGTAAAATATTTTTGAAATTAATGTATTTCTCCTGGATTTGAGCAGGTAAATTAGGTTATTTGCCAATGAAATGAGTATCTTTACCCCTAAAATAAGATAATTAGATATACTGCACTTGAAATAAGATGATGGAGATGAATTGTTCCTATTTTAAGTGTAAAAATCTTATTCCATTGGCAAATAATCTTATTTATCTGCTCAAATCAAAGAAAAATACTCCCATTTCAAGAAATATTATCTTATTTTTAGCTCTATTGTTGCAGTGTGTGGAGTATGGGAAGAGCTAAGAGAGAAACACGCCAGGAAACAAAGGGTCAGAAATCCCCTGACAAATGTTAGTACTTTCTCTGTTGACATATCTCTAATGCAGTGCTTCTCAAATAGTGGGGCGCACCCCCTGGGGGTGAAGGTACTACAGGGGGGGCGCAAGAAAACACTTGGCTCCATCAAAATACCCTTAGTTATAGCTCCTAGCTCCTTTTCCTCGACATTTCATGCAGTCAACAGTAAGAACTCAGGCGTGCTCCGATGGCGCAGCGGTAGAGAGCATGACCCATGTACGGAGGCCTTAGTCGATTCTGGCCTGAGGCCTTTTGCTGCATGTCCTCCCCCCATCTCCCAAACCCCCTTTCCTGTCAGCCTACTTTGTAAAAACGAGCCACTGGCGCTGCTAAAAACCTCATCGTAGGGAGGAAAGGAGCATCGGACTGCTGTGCCGATTTTGGACAGCCTTTAACCCTGACTTCATTATAGAACGGAAACGGAAATAACAGTATTCGGATGGACCCATTGCCTTTTTTTATGTCCAGAAAATACAGGACTTCTAAATCATTCTAAATGTGACAACAGCACCCCCTGCTGTTTGCTCTGTACCCTGCGGTCAGCAGTAAAAAAAAAAAAAGCACAAAACTTAATGTTTCTGAAGTTTATCTTTAATATTAATGGCTTGATATTATTTTTGCAATGGGATTCATAGCTAGTTAACAGTTGACTGTAGGTATGTGTATAAAAAAACATTTATACTGTTGTTAATATAGTTAAAAAAACTGTGGCAATGTTGAACCATTATAGTTGTTATAATCCATATATATGTTATACATTTTTAAAAGGGACTCTGGAGGGGGGGGGGGGGGGGGGGGGGGGGCAGCAGAAGATATTTCAGAACCACTGCTCTAGTGGAATAATAACCACTTTAGTGTTTACTTTTAATTTATCGTTATTCATCACCAAAAAAGTCTTTTTTGATTTAAAATATCTTCATCATACCAAGAAATATTTTTTCGTTTGGTGCATTCCAATGTTTTTCTTCTCAACAAGCAAGGAAGGAAAAAGGAAAAGAAAGAGAGGCGTCTCTGTTTAAAAACAAGACTGGAATCAAACTTTAATTTATAGTTCAACTCATGCTGAGGCATTTCCCAAGTGAAACATTATTGTACTACTGTAAGTAGGGCTGCATGACATCAGAAAACTACTATTGTTATTGATCATCTCATGATTTTTCGACTATTCTTTCCTTACGTTACGTAACGTCTCCACCACTCTCTCAGTCCTGGCATTTCAGCCACTAAGAATCTACATCAGGCTTTTCACTTTATTTTTGGACTATTTTTTTACACAGCAAGCTACATGAAACTGGGTTAAAAGAAAGGGGGAAGACGTGACACGGTCCAGGACTCGAACCTGGGACAGACAAGTTAACGACTGAGGCCTCTGACGCTACCCCCACACCGCTCCATCAGGTTCAGTAATAATAATAACACTAATAACAATAATAATAACTAAGGGCGATTAGAGTAACTGGTGAAATATGTTGTTGTTGTATAAGGCGCCTGAAACGTATTCCTCTGCTACGCTGCACACACTGATATTGCAATAACATGATATATTGTGCAAATGCATCTTGAGTATACGCCAAGGGTATCTAAAGATTAGTTGAGCTGCACAATATATATCGAACTGCATCAGCACAATATCAGCGTGAGCAATATTGTGATCGTAAAAGGACTTTTTTGTGTGCAATGTTTGATAGGATCTTCTATCTCAAAGAGCTCCGTGTGCATCTCTGGATCTATTTTCTCTTCGGTGATTGAGCCATTTCTTGTAATGCACACAACAACCTTGTACCACAACAACACAACTTTGCAACATTTGAGCAGTTAAGGGCTAAAAAAAAACAAAAAAAAAAACGTTTCTCTCCAAGACTTAGATATTGGCTGAATCTTTACTGCAACCAACTGTATGTGCTCTCTTTCATCCTGCAGACTTAAAAACTCACTGATATCTGCTTATCAGGGTGAATTTAAAAAAATGGCTTGAGGTGACGTGTTGTGAATATAAATACAATTAATTTAGAGTCCTATTTCTCAGTGGAATATTTTAACAGCGAGACCAAGGAACAATGGGAGGGAGGAGGTTAGGTAGTGTCACCCTAAGAAATGTGATTCAATCTTAAAATAAATAAATAGGCTAAATAAAAGGATAAATGAAAGGATGTGATAGAGTACCCATGAGCGAGTCTCCTCCTGAGAACGAAGCCCCTTGAGGTTCGCCCTCTGAGCTCGACTTTCCTGGAATCTCCATATCCGAAGTTTCTCCGTTTGGTACCTTGAGACAAAATAGTAGCAGATTAGAGTCCTTACGTCAGTGTCGTTAGGGTAAAATAAAAGGGGATAACAATTACAAAGCTCAATTTCTTTCAACATTGAGTCCTCCTAAATGCTGACAACCCAGGGTCCAGACCAGGAAGCAGAGCCGTAGTTTAACACACCTCTCTGCAGCTTCTGTACTGTTACCCATCCATTATCCTATTGAGACGGTGTCTTTCCCACGGCCAAAACTTAACAGATCAAAAACTTATCTAAAAGGAACAAATCATAAAAACCTAATAAAAATCAATACGGTTCACCTTGAACCTAAAAATAAAACAATTAAATGTGGTCTATTAAATATAAGGTCTCTCCCTCCAAAGACTTTGTTAGTTAACGAATTGATTTCTGATAAACAGATTGATTTGTTTTGTCTCACAGAAACCTGGCTACAAGAGGACTACGTTAGTATAAATGAGTCAACTCCCTCCAATTATTCAAATTTCCACATTCCCAGATCTGTGGGAAGAGGAGGAGGAGTGGCAACCATCTTTCAGTCTGATTTATTAATTAGTCCCAGGCCAATTAATAACTACAGTTCTTTTGAACATTTAACCCTCAGTTTCCCTCATCCAAACTGCAAAGCAATAAAACCTCTTCTGTTTGTTGTTTTGTATCGTCCACCAGGCCCTTACACTCAGTTTTTGGATGAGTTGTCAGATTTCTTATCTGATTTGGTGTTAAATACTGATAAGGCTATTATAGTGGGTGATTTTAACATCCATGTTGACACAGAATGTGATAACCTTAGTGTAGCCTTTAAAACTATCGTAGATTCAATTGGTTTTGCTCAAAATGTGCATAAACCGACGCACTCTTGGCTCCATACTTTAGACCTTGTGCTGACATATGGCATTGATTGTGAAGAATTAACAGTATTTCCTCACAACCCTGTCCTATCTGATCATTTTTTAATAACATTTGAGTTTAATCTAACTGAGTTCTCCACCCCCAAAAGAGGGTTCCATTATAGTAGATCTTTATCGGATAATGCTGTATCAAAACTTAAAGAGTCTGTCCCCTTTTTAATATCCTCCGTATTGCAGAAATGCCCTGTAGATGGCAGCAATGTTGTTTCTTCCAATTCACAAATAGATGTCTTTGTAAACGGTATGACTTCGTCATTGCGTTCTGCATTAGACAATGTAGCTCCCTTGAAAAAGAAGGTGATTATTCACAGGAAGCTGGCTCCTTGGTTTAATTCAGAGCTGCGTTCCTTGAAGCACAATGTTAGGAAATTGGAGAGAAAATGGCGCTCTACACACCAAGAGGAATCCTACTTAATCTGGAAGAACAGTCTATTGTTGTATAACAAGACCCTTCGCAGAGTTAGAGCAGCATATTTTTCATCATTAATTGAGGAGAATAAGAATAATCCTAGATTTCTCTTCAGTACAGTTGCCAAACTTACCCAGAGCCACAGCTCTGTTGATCCATCCATTCCCTTAGCTCTTAGCAGTAATGATTTTATGGGATTCTTCATAAATAAAATTGATTCCATTAAAAATAAAATAATTGGCATCCTCCCAAACATGATTACCTCATCCTCAGTAAGTGAGGCAGCATTGGAGGAATCCTTAGAACCTGCGCAGTGTCTGAACTGTTTAAAAGCAGTAGAGCTTTCTGAGCTATCTAAAATTTTAGCTTCATCTAAACCTTCTACCTGTATGTTAGACCCAATCCCAACCAAGTTGTTTAAGGAGGTATTCCCTCTGATCAGTGGTCCTATTTTAGACATGATTAATCTATCCTTGGTAAATGGATATGTACCACAGGCTTTTAAAGTAGCTGTTATTAAACCTTTACTTAAGAAACCATCTCTTGATCAAGATGAGTTAGTAAATTACAGACCTATATCTAATCTTCTTTTCTTATCTAAAATTCTTGAGAAAGTAGTTGCTAATCAACTATGTGAACATTTACAAAGTAATGACCTACTTGAGGAGTTTCAGTCAGGCTTCAGAGCTCATCATAGCACTGAAACAGCTCTGGTGAAGGTCACCAATGATATTCTCATGGCCTCAGATAATGGACTTGTGTCTATACTTGTCCTGTTAGATCTCAGTGCTGCATTTGATACAGTTGATCACAGTATTCTCCTACAAAGACTTGAGCATACTGTAGGGATTAACACTAGAATTACCAGAGAAGGGTCATTTAACATTTCTACCTTTGGAGCCCAGAGACGGGTCGACTGACCTGAAGGATTTTAATTAGCATCCTATAAGCAGTTGTGAACCGGTGCTTTTGTTCTGTAAATAAGGCCATTACTGGTGCACCAAAGGAAGGGGGAAGCTTAACTCCCTACTAACTGCCAGGTACAGCTGTGAGCAATGACCAGAAGTATTTGTGTCTAAGTCAAGAGGACTGAAATTCCAGCATGAGAAATATACAAAGGTATAAGAGGCAATGGCAATTTGGACAATTTGGTTTTCATACTACTTGAACTGTTTTGCATTTTGTTAAATTATGATTACAAACATCAGTGTATTTCATTGGTATTTTATGACATTGACTCGTACAAATTAGTGCATAATTGTAATGTGAATAGAATGGATCTGTGGTTTTCAAAGGCAAATCTGAAAAAGTGTGGACTGCATTTGTATTCAGGGCCTGACAATCCTAGATTAAAAAAAATGCTTAATTACTAAATTCTAGTCAACACAAAACTTACTGTTCGATTGAAACAACAAGCGTGTTATTGTTCGATTGAAATCGGAAAGAGAGGGGCATACTTAGGCATGACCAGGACATGGTCATCAGCCTAAACTGACAGGGTATCACTCAGACAAACATCTCCTTCTTTAAAATAATTTTCAGAACTACCTTGTTTGTGATGGTAGCACAGAGTAGGCTTATTTTTCTACCCTTACTCCCAAGCAGCTAGTTGATTTATAATATAACATACATACATAATAAACCATACACGATGGTTTTAGAGATTTTGTATCCCAAAAATGCTGCACTTTGCTAATAACAAACAATTGTTTATTATTATAGTATTTAGTTTTATCCACACTGCAGGGTAATAGTTGTAAAGTGATAGTGTCGGTTGCTTTTATTCTTTGGGGGATGCTATATTCACTAGATACAGGGAAACTGGTCAGAGTAAAAAAAGGGGACCTTGTTAAATGCAATGCAATTATAATCTAATGAAATAAAAGTTGTTTTCTTGGGTGTTCTGATGTATGAAATCAGCAAACAGCTCCTTAAGGAAAACTTGTAAGGTAAACACTGGTTGCCTACAGTAAAATGTGTCTTTTTTTATTATTATTATTTAACCCCATCCAATGATAGTCCTGCAGTAACTTTGAACGCCAACCCGTGTTGCTAATTTGGTTAGTTTTCTACTGTAGAGCTGCCTCCATCATAGATCGCACCCACCCCCAACATGGACTATTCACACGTACCTTCTGGCCTGACAGTACAGAAGTGTGGAATGCTTTTGTGAGTTCGGCTCTCCTCCCCCCTTGCTGATTCCTCAGGCAATGGCCCTATTTACAATTGAACAAGGGATGCTAATTTGAGCCACCAGAGTCGTCAGTTTGGACTCAGGGTCTTTTGACCCTCTTTCGGGACTTCAGGGGGAAGGACGAAAACCCTGGTAATGCTAGGGAAAAGCATTAGGCTGGTTTAAATCTTATCTGTTGGACAGATTCCAGTTTGTTCATGTTAATAATAAATCTTCCTCAAACTCTAGGGTCACTTGTGGAGTACCACAGGGTTCAGTCCTTGGACCAATTCTATTTACTATATATATGCTTCCGATTGGCAAAATTATCAGACAGCATGGGATTAATTTCCACTGTTATGCTGATGACACTCAGCTATATTTATCCATAAATCCTGATGAATCCAATCAGTTACTTCGACTGCAGTCATGTCTTGATGACATCAAAAGCTGGATGACTTTAAATTTCCTGCATTTAAATTCTGACAAGACAGAAGTTGTAATCTTTGGGCCAGAGTCTTCAAAAAATAAAGTTCTTAATCAATCCCTTAATCTGGATGGCATTAACTTGGCCTCTGGTAATAAAGTTAAAAATCTTGGTGTTGTTTTCGACCAAGACATGTCATTTAAATCTCATATTAAACAGGTTTCCAGAGTTTCCTTTTTTCACCTCCGGAATATCGCCAAAATTAGAAACATTCTGTCCAGGAGTGATGCTGAAAAACTAGTCCATGCATTTGTTACTTCAAGGCTGGACTATTGTAATTCTTTACTATCAGGAAGTCCACAAAATGCAGTTCGAAGTCTTCAGCTGATTCAAAATGCTGCGGCAAGAGTTCTGATGAAAATCAACAAGAGGGATCATATTTCTCCTGTTTTAGCTTCCCTTCATTGGCTTCCTGTTAAATCAAGAATAGAATTTAAAATTCTTCTTCTAACGTATAAAGCCCTTAATAATCAAGCTCCATCATATATCAGAGCTCTGATTACCCCGTATGTTCCTAACAGAGCACTTCGCTCTCAGACTGCAGGTCTGCTGGTGGTTCCTAGAGTCTCTAAAAGTAGAATGGGAGGCAGATCCTTTAGCTATCAGGCTCCTCTCCTGTGGAACCAACTCCCAGTTTTGGTCCGTGAGTCAGACACCCTATCTATTTTTAAGACTAATGTTAAAACTTTCCTTTTTGACAAAGCTTATAGTTAGAGTGGCTCATACCCTGAGCTATCTCTATAGTTGTGCTGTGATAGGCCTAGGCTGCTGGAGGACATCAGGGTCTAATTTTCTCACTCTACTGATTTCTACTGTTCTTCAGTCTACTGTTCTCCAGTTTTGCATTGTATTACATTGAAATGACTGTCGTCATTTCAGCTTTTAACTTTTGCTCTCTCTCTTTTTCTTCATAGTAGGTACACCTGGTCTGGCGTTCTGTTAACTGTGACATCATCCAGAGAAGACGGCTCACCAGCTGTTACCATCTAATGTAGAACAGATTACTAGATCAATGTGTGCTTCTGTGCTTTTTTGTTTCTCTTGTTGTGTCTCTGTTCTGTCTTCTGTAACCCCAGTCGGTCGAGGCAGATGACCGTTCATACTGAGCCCGGTTCTGCCGGAGGTTTTTCCTTCCCGTTAATGGGTGGTTTTTCTTCCCACTGTCGCTTCATGCTTGCTCAGTATGAGGGATTGCAGCAAAGCCATGTACAATGCAGATGACTCTTCCCCAGGAGTGAATGCTGCTTGTCGGGACTTTGATGCAATCAACTGGTTTCCTTATATAGGACATTTTGACCAATCTGTATAATCTGACCCAATCTGTATAATATGATTGAACTTGACTTTGTAAAGTGCCTTGAGATGACATGTTTCATGATTTGGCGCTATATAAATAAAATTGAATTGAATTGAATTGATTATTTCATACAGTGATATGCATCCTTTAAAATATTATTTTAAAAATAAACAGAGTTTTAATTAACAGAGTGGTTGCATTAAAACACCTGCACAGAACTCAGAGTTAGGTTCAAGCCACTTGTAAGCACTTGGTCATTTGTTAATTTCCAGTTTTACAAAATCCCTCACTATGCAAGTACACGAAGGTAATATGTTTTTTTACTGCATACCTTTCTGTTACACTTTTTCCTTCCACTCAACTTTTCATGAAAATGCTCGGATAAAGGACAGTGAACGGCTAGCCTAAATCAGCCATTAGCCTTTGTGGCTTACACTCCTTCTGAAGGGTGTTGGCGACTTTCTGCTTGACAACTGTCAAGTTTAGGCCATCACTTATCTGTAGCAAATATCACATTTTCTGTATTTTTCCTCTGTAATATTCTAATTTTCTGAAAAACTGTTTATTTGTGTTTTCACTATCTATAAGCCATAATCAGGAAAATTAACAGAAATTATTGTTAGAAATAAATCACAGTGTGTCGTGAATTTATTTAATTTGAACTTCACTTTTTAAAATTTAATTAGAGAAAGAAATTAACTTTTTAGAGATACTCTAAATGATTTATACAGGAATCCTAGGCCCAGTTAAGGTCCAGATAGGAGCTGTTGAACTGCGTATTTTTTAGTGTCATAATTTATCTGGGTATTTAAACAATATAATTGTTTTTAGATTATATTTTATATAATATAAATATAAATCATTTATATTTAAAAAAAAATATAAATCAATGCACCATCGGAGTTTCAACAGCAAGTCCTGATATTATTTTACAAGGAGCATTCTTTAACAGTCATGAAGGAAATGATCCGGGTCGAAATGCTGACCAAACGGACTGGGAGGAGCCCCCTACCCCTAAAGCAGGGGTTTGCTGCTACATAATTAATCTCCAACAACATAAACAAGCAATAATAAAATATAAATCAGCAAAGAAGGCCTCCAGAGTGATAGACATCCTGGGTCCGCCGATTCGATGACTTTAATTCAATATTAAGACCTTATGTTTTGTTTCGGCCACCAAGTAAGTCTACTGTGTTTATATCAGTCATTTAGTTTAGGCTACTTGGCCAGGATTCACCAAGGCCCCCTCGGCAGAATGGGATGAAAAACTAAACATCTAATAAATGTCATCCAAACTTCCAGCATCTTTCCTGACTGCAGACGTGAAAATGTACAAAGCTGCAATAAACAAGTGTTTTACGGAAAAATGTCTAAAGTAATGCAAAGCCCTTCCAGTGTTTACGCAGAAAAACAATATTTCTTATTTATCTGTGCTGCTGCAAAAACAGTAGGGCTGAAACTAATCATTGTGATCAAGTAATGATGATTAATTGATTATTCAAATCATCGTCAACTCATTTATTGTTGTTGTTAACTGGAGTGTTAAGACTTTAAAACTTGACGTTTGCGGAACAAACAACCCACTCAGGGCAGTAACTAAGCCAAAACTGTACAAAAAATATACACGTCGTGCATTTAAGATGAAAAACTTCTTTATCTGTAAATATGCTCTATCCAAAACTTCTCAAGTGGCAGTTTTAGCTTTACTTGGTTAAAATTCTGTAAAAAAATAAAAGGGTAAAAAAAAGCACCACTTGCTATCCGATTATTAATCTGTTAATCAAAAACAAAAAATAGTCAACAGATAATTGAATTGAATGTTTTTGCCAATCACAATGCATTTAAGATGCAATAAATGTATATTTTAAGTTCAAAACGCTTGTTTATCACAGCATGTTAATTTACTAAGAGTATCTCTTTTTAGATTAATTGAATAAATAAAAACATCCAACGTGAAATTATATCTAAGGTAATCAAACTACTAAACCTGTGCTCTCCATGAGTAGTTTTGGGCTTTAACAGCGCCATCTAGTGGAAAGGGGGATGTTTAACTTCTAAACTGGGTGGAAACATTGAAACCATTTTCTGGGATAAGACTAAATTTACATGGACTACTGGACTAAAAGTGAAACTTACACTGTTGGTGATCTGATGGAGAGTTTGAGGAGACTTATCCTGTGCCAGACTGAACGGACTGACGTTCCCACTGGAAGGTGACGAGTTCAGCCTGAACAGACCAAATCAAAAACGGTATCAACCACTGTTACTGGAAAAACACAGCTGCTTAATTAGATGGATGAAAAGAAGAAGAAGAAAACCCCTAGAAAATGTAAGTTATAATCAGTTTTATAGTTATGTGAGGAAAATTGGGACACAGCATTAAATATTCAGTTCTTCATTAAGAAATCATCACATACAGATTTCTAATCATTTTTTTTAATATGGGAAAGAAAGTGGTTTAGCTGCACTTTAAAAACAAAAATCAACTATTGTTTTACTAGCTAAAATATGTTATATAGAAGAAGAAAAAGTTATTACACCCTATCCTGCAATATATATTTTTAATTTCTTTGGTTGAAGTAGGTTCACTGAGAACCTCCCTGTAGCCATCCACCCCCACTCGCACATTAATCTGAGGACTCCTCACTGTTTCAGGGGTTTCTGGGAGTTTTCTGGTTTAAGGCATGCTACAGGACCTCAATCAGACAAAAAGCTAGACTTTCCATTTGTTACATATCAGCTGGTCCTTGGTGGATCAACTGATATATTTTACAGCATTGTAAATGGTAGAAATTTTTTATTTATTTATTTATTCAAACATGATACAAATATAAAAATAAAATAGTGCACAGTAACAAGAAGTGCATAACAAGAAGAGAAAATACAGATTTTTGTTTCAGTTAACATATCATGCTCAAAACGGGGTAGGAAGAAGTGAGAACTTATAAACTCCTACCCCTAAACACTTGAGACTTTAGAGTCCTACTGTCAGTAGAAAAAAAAAAAAAAAAATCAAAATCAAAGTGGCAGTTTGAAGTAACAGTTACTAATATTTACCTATACATTTTCCCATTTTATGCTGGTTTATCTTTCTAAACCCTTACACCAAGTTATTATCTTCAATACACACCTTATTGCTTTCTGTCCCCATGTGTATATCTATTGAAAATTACCTCTTTGTACCTTCTTTTGAATTGTGTTAAACTATTGCTTTGTTTTAAATCTTCATGTAACTTATTCCATAACTTTACACCTTTAATTGAAATACAGAAGCTTTTCCTTGTTGTTCTAAAATTGCGGATCTTGAAGATTGAGTGACCCCTTAAGTTATACCCCCCTTCTCTTTCAGAAAACGTGCTCTGTATGTGCTCAGGTAACAACTTCTTTGATACCTTGAACATAAATTGAGCCATTTTAAATTCTACAAGGTCGTCAAATTTGAGAGTTCTGGATATTATGAAGAGCGGGTTTGTATGCTCATAATAACCGACATTATGAATGATTCTAATGGCTCGTTTCTGTAGGACGGTTACCGGATGTAAAGAGCTCTTGTAATTAACTCCCCACACTTCACAGCAATATGATAAATATGGTAAAATCAGAGAGTTATATAGAGTATGAAGTGATTTAGCATTCAATACATGTCTAGCTCTGGCCAATATGGATATACTTCTACTGAGTTTACTCTGTAAATGTTGAATATGAGGTTTCCAACTGATTTTGTCATCTATTATTAAACCGAGGAACTTATTAGCAAAAACCCTTTCTAGAGTTACGTCCTCTATTTGAACTTGAATTTCAATATTTTTATAACAGTTCCCAAAGACCATGAATTTCGTCTTGTCCAAATTTAGGCGTGGACTCCATGATGTTTAGCTGACAAGGTCCTGCTACAGCAAAACACCCCCAAAACCATGACACTTCCACCTCTGTGCGTTATATTAGGTGTGACGTCGTTTTCCCCCTGCAATTTTCTGCCATCCAAATGATCCTGTCTAAAGAATATTATTCTGGAAGTCCTAGTCTTTAGTCTACAATCATTCTAACAAACCTCAGTCTGGCATTCATGTTTTTCTTAGAGAGCTCTTTGCTCACCAAGCACAAAGGTTAACTTCTCAGGTTTATTTCTGGTTGCAGAAATGCACTTTCACATCAACAACAGCAGCAAAGCCTTTCTGTTGGTCCCATTTTGACATTTATGGGTTTTTGGAGTCTTCTTTCAGCATCTAATTTTTTTCTTCTTCTCTTATTTAACACTCTTGTTATGAAGCCATACTTGTTGAAATCCAGCAGCTCGTTGGCAATCTGTGTCCCAATGCTTCCAGCGTAAATCATTGTTCCAGATGCAGAGGAGATGCCTGGTATAACCGGAAGGGACTTCTTGCAGTCTGTAAGAAAACAAGTTAGATGAGAAAACTTCAAATGTGCATTTTTAATTGTCAAGGCCTTTTCAGGCCAGGCTAAAAGCACCGTCTGTTTAAAACAACAAAGTGTCATCAAATCAGACAAACTGTATCTGTAACATTATCATTCAAAGACACCAACTAAAGTCAGCTAAGCTAAATATAAGAGAGGACTAAATAGTGTATTTTATGACCAAGTCTTTTTCTTCCTGGATCACACAAATAAAAGTATAATACAGAGTGGTTTCAAAGGGTATTTAGGTGGTTTCCAACTTTTTAGGAGCTATTGACCCCTCATCTTATATGAAGTGCCTTAAAAATGAATAATTAGCTATTATTCAGTGTAAAAAATAAAATAAAAACAGAGCACAAAGTATTATCTCTGAACCCGCTTGAATAGTAATTGAGTCGAATTACTATCAGTTCCGTAAATAATAAAGAATTGACCACTAGTCATCAGCTCTATTTCAAAATCTGGAACTCTTGGACTTGTCAAATAAGGAATAAAGTATCCTATTCTGAATAAAATTTTATAAAATAACTTTTTGTTAACTCTGGTAGCATTAATACATTTTGAAAAATAGAAATTTTAAGTTTTAGTAATTTTTTGTATTTTTTTTTTTTTTTTTTTTACATTTCATAGGTTCAGTTTGACCTGAATTTAATCTTTTCTACAGACAGGTAGTAATGAATGTGTGCAATCACTCAGTTTGAAAAAAACAAATAACAAAAACAAAATAATAATTGGTAAAAGGGTCAAATCAACACGTGGCGTGGCAATTGAAACGTGACGCGTTTCATTTTAAATATAAGAAGAAAGAAGCCTGGGAAAAAAAAAATCTTTTTTCTATTCTCATCATGATAAAAGCAAAATCTATACTTTTTAAAACTGTGTTAGAACCCTGCAATATTCACACACAGCTCTGCAGAATGCAGCCAAGTGACATGTTGCAAAATATGTGCTTTTAGGAAAACCAGTTACCACAACTCACCTGCAAGGCTTTGTTCTTTCAGGAGTCATTTTCAGCTCAAGCATTATGATAAAAACTCTTAGGCACAACACATAAGCTGTTTAACAGTCATTTAATTAATAACGTCTTTTAGATTCCCATATTTAACCCACCTATCGAGCCCGTCCTTCAGTTTGCACCAGTTTCTGAATACGACATGTTGAAAGTGACCTATAAATGTTTCTAGGTCAGACTTAATTTGCTGACTTCAAAGGAAAACCACCCACTCCATCATTCATACGCAACAGCGACATGCTCGGCTGCAGGGAAACTCATAGAGCGGTGCGTCGATACAGATTAGCGATTCTTATGCTCTGACCTTCTGAAGCCTTGGAATTGCCCGACTGTTCCGACTTATGTCCTGACCGCCCCGTTCGGCTGTTGTCATACCTTCAGTCAGGGGACGAGATGACAGGAAGCTGATCACTTTCCGAGCAGACAGGTGCAGAAAATGGTTAGATGGAGCCAAAACAGGCGTAGTAAGCATATACTCACGATATGACTGTGTTGGTTGACACTATATATTCGACCTCTTTGTTCCAGGGATTGACAAAACTAAACCACTGACTTTGCAGAGTGACAAAAGAACCGTATTTTGTTTTGAATTTATAGCAGTTCGTCTCAATCTTCTCTCTACTCCGCAGGACTATAAGGAGGCAACAGGAAGGAAAAACAACAAGTTAAACACAGCAGACCACACGTACTGTGTGTAACACTTTGCAAAAACTAGTAATTTACTGATGTGCATCGCAGCAATGTGTAAACGTGTAGTAAAGAGGATATGAGTCACAATAGCTGATATTTTCAAAGGCTTTAAAGAAGCAACATAAGTGAGAAACGTAAGCTACCTTTTCGATGTCGATCAGCTAAATGGAGCAAGTCATCTTGATGGAAGTACTCGTAGCACGAGGTCCCGAGCAATTCCTGGGGAAGGTAACCTAGAATGGTTGTCGCTCTGTGGGGAGAAAGGTTAAAATAAATTATCCCGGCAAAAATAGATTTTTCCCACATTCCTAAACAGACTTATTGTGTTCTATAACAAATAGAATATTAAAAGTTTTATTTTGTGCAACACTAAGAGAAAAATCTATTTAAGGATTACAATGAATGCAATTCATCTAAAAAAAACTAAATCAAAAAGAAAAATATTTTACTTATTATTGACCCAATAATAAAATATTTTGATCGCAGAAACAAGTTTTCATTTGCTATTTTCACGCGTGCTTCCCTATTTCAAATTGTGTAAAACAGATCGATTGATACAGGTTTTTCTAAGGCCAATGTCTTTACCGATTATTTTGACATCAGTTTAACCAATACCCAATAAGTGCTGCTGATTTTTTGGTCCAATTCTTGAAGCCGCTATTGACTAAATAGACTATTGGCCGGCCGATGTATCGGTCAACCTCTACAGAAAAACATTCACCTTTTTGG
Source organism: Fundulus heteroclitus (assembly GCF_011125445.2). Lineage (NCBI taxonomy): Eukaryota > Metazoa > Chordata > Actinopteri > Cyprinodontiformes > Fundulidae > Fundulus > Fundulus heteroclitus. The sequence continues at coordinate 22,422,396 of NC_046362.1, forward strand.
CTTAAATTGGGATGAAAGTAGGGCTGGACGATATAGAAAAAAACCCCGTATTGATAAAATAGAAATCAGATTGATCGATTTCGATAATTATCAAAAAATTAAAAATATATATTTGAAGTGCAGTCCTGGCCATTTTATGACATCTAACTCTTAACTCAACCTAATTTTTACCAAAACTGTAAGTCTTAAAAAAAAAAAAAAAAAAAAACACGTTCTCTCTGAACTCTAAAACTTGGTGATGGAGCTCTCCTGTGTCTGTGATTGGCTATGATTGGTTGGGAAGATGTAATGACTGTAGTATTAACCTACATGAAAAACTAGAACGCAAAAGGAAGGAAAACTGTTCCATTGAACTTTTTATTGACCCTTTTTTCTATTGAATCACTCGTCTATCGATTGATATATATCGGTATTGAATTATTGTCCAGCCCTAGATGAAAGAGTGTTTACTCTCTTGGACAGTATCTGCTTTGTTGTCTCACAGCAGGAATTTAAAGGATGGAATGGACCTTTGCAAAAATACTCCGGATTATTGAAAATTAATCATTAACTTTAAAAACTGCATTAGATTAGAGTGTCAAACGATGTCAATCACCACACTGAAAACCATTTATTTATACGTACTGCCTGATATTAAATCACAGTAAACTCCTACACTTTTGGGCCAGGTGGGATTACCATAAATTATTTTCAATTGCCAAATGCAGAAAAATTGAGCAAAGCTTTTTAAATAACTTTCTTCAAATACGTGAGTTTTCTTAAACATAGATTACTGTTCCTTTTACGGTAATCAATTTGGAAATAAGACACAAAAAGGTTGCAGGACAGCGGCCCTCGAGGACTGGAGTTTAGGCCGCTGCCGAGAAGACCTGACGCTGTAATGTCTGCTAATAGTGACTTTACCAAGTGAGTTTTGGATTGTAGGTGGGTTAATGGAAATCCACACAAATATACAGGTTTTCAGAGTTTAGTTGTGTCTAAACTCTTGTTTTAACATTAAAACAACCAGTTCTCCAGCTTCACAGTGGAAACTACACTGTGTTAAGACGCAAATGTGCTTTCACCTCCACATACACACACACACACACACGGTGTTAAAACAATCATTGTTTAAACACAATACTCTAAACAGAGCTCTTGTCTGAAGGCCAATAGCTTCCTTTATTTGAGGGGATTCACTTTTATTTCTTTCAGCCGTTTACAATTATTGTTAAGTCCCTAATTAAGCTGCAAAAATCATTTATTTAAAAGGAGCGTTTTAACATTCCAGCAGCGAATGTATCCAAAACGATTTTCAAAACTTAGTCCCTTCTACTGAAAAGCAACACCATCTCCTAGCCCATTTCACCACCCTGTGTGTGGAAGTCAAATCTACCTTTGATCAACAAAGGTGAATTTTCCATCCATGGCGTAGCGCGTAACAAACTCGGTGGGTCGAACGCGGACCTCTCCGTTAACTTGCGGCGCCGAGTGTGAATGGATGCGTCCCACCGCCACCAGGCAGCTGAAGTAGGAGCTGTCCTGCTTGTCTGCTTCCCCTTCCCCCTCCGCTCCCATCTGACTGGTTGGCCAGCTGCGCATGTATCCGGTGCAGTGGACTGTGCAGTATTTCTGAGACTCTTAATAAAAAATAAAAAATGATATGCAGTCAATAAAAAAATGCATAAAATAGACCTCATTTGTTACCATTTCTTACAATCACCTTTCTTTTTAGAGGTGTTGGCCTGGGTTTCCTTTTCTTCTACTTTCACAGGTATCTTGTTGTACTTCATGCGACAAAAGAAGGAGCGACGAGCGCCCGAACACAACCGCGACGCGCCGATGGGAAGGTCAGCCTGGACCTGCAGACCAGCTGGAGACAGCCGTGGTGTTAGACGCAATGCAGTTAATTATAATAATATAATAATAACACTAATAATAATAATAATAATATGGCAGAGACGGAAACACTTTTACTTTTAGCATCTATTAGCCGTTCGCGAGGGTGCAGCTCAGAAGCAGACAGTTGCTCCTTCACTTTTCCCATGTCCTTGGGGTGTATGTAGTCAAACAGGCTCTGTCCAATCAGCTCCGTCTAAAAGGGAAACACACAGACCACCACAGACTTAAACGAGGCTCCCGCGTGGATAAAACAGCCATCAAATACATCCAATTTAAACCGAGCTAAAAAAATAAATAGTTTCACAAGGTTTTTTTTTTTTTTTTTTACTGAGGGCTTTTGGCCCAGAAGCACACCAGACCGTGCGTTAAGCTGGAAGTGAGTCAGATTTGAAGCACGCACTACTAATGTTTTTTTTTTAACAGTGTCTTGTAAAAGTATTCATGCTTTTTAAATTTTTTTTTTTTACATTTTGTCACATTACAATCACAAAGTTCAATATATTTAATGGGATTTTGTGGGAACACAAAGTAGTGCATAACTGTAAATTCAGTTAAACGACAATCATACAAACGTTTTTGCAAGTGTAAACCCAGAATGTTTCGGGTGGAGGCCTCAACGATCACCTGGATTAGAAACAACCGGACAAAAAGACCACAGTTTGTGAGACTGAAGGGTGATGAGTCTAACCAGGTAGTCAGCAGCGGAGGAGCACCATCACAGGGGACCGTACTCTCGCCATTCCTTTTCACTCTTTCAACCTTAAAACTCCTCTCATCTGCAGAAATACTCAAGATGACTCTACAGTCATCGGGTGCATCAGAGATGGACAAGAAGCTGAGTACACGGAGGTGGTGGACAGCTTTTTCGGCATTGTGTGGAAACAATCATCTCATCTTGAATGTGAATAAAGGAGATTGTAGATTTCAGGAGAAACAGGAATAAGTACAACACTATTTCCATCATGGGAGAAAACGTGGAGGTGGTGGAGGAGTGTAAATGCTTCAGAGTTGTTCACCTGGACAACAGACTGGAGACGGTGAAACTGTCTACAAGAAACGACAGAGCAGACTGTGCTTCATGTGGCAGCTTAGGTCCTTTCAGGATTTGCCGCCAGATGTTGGATATGTTCTATAAATCTGTTGTGGAGAGTTTAATCTCCTCTGCCATCATCTGTTGGGGTAGCAGCATCAGAGCCGATGCCTTTAAAGCGCTCCACAAGCTGATAAAGAAAGCTGCATCTGTTCTGGGCTGTCTGAGCCAGAACAGCTAGAGATGACTGCGCAAAGAAGGATTCTTCATAAAATGAAGAACATTATAGACAACCCAGAGCGTCCTCTTCATCAGACTGTCTGTCATGTGACAACTAATGGGGTGTATAGTTTAAATTCGGTGTAATCTGAATCGTAAAGACTAAAAAGGGTCACAGCAGACCGGTCAGGGGTAAAGTTCAGTGGCAGGAGGAATTGTTGGCCACATTCATTGAGGGGACTAGTTTAACATGTGAAAGGACCATAATGAAACTTTAAAATTTAGATGCAAAATACTATGTGCTGTGGAAAACTAACACTGCACATCATGAAATCCTGATGGTGAAACATGGTAGAGGCAGCATCATGGTGAGTGGATTCTCTGCTCCTGCAGGGACTGGGGATCTGGTTATAGTTGACGGAGCTAAAAATACAGGGCGAAACTAGAAGTTAAAAGGTATAGCGGACGATCTTTTTCGGCTTTGAGTTCTGAGAAGGGGGGGTCATCTTGTCCGACGCTCGAATCATTGTAACGCGCTCTCGTAACGTCAAATTCGCTCCTTGTTAGTTCCGGCTTGCTGGCTGCGCACTTCTAGCGTTTATGTATCCAGTTAGCTTCCGTTCATTGTTGCTCCGCTGCTCTCACCGTACACATTGAAAATGGCTGAGAGTTGCAAGAGGTAAACTGTCTTATACGTTTATGAGAAGAAGAGGAAGGCCACAGAAGAAAGAAGACCAGAGTGGATTTGGGAGATTTTTTTCACGCGATCCACCTGAGTAGTGGAAGAGCAGGTAGGACAGGTCTTGTCGATGTGCAGGTACTAGAAAATGGATTTGGGAGTTTCTGACCTAAATTTCCGAGGAAAAAAGAAAAATCATTCATTCTACCTTTAACATGGAGTGGAACAAGGTTCACCAAGACAATAAGAATAGAAATGTAATATTTCCAAATACTGTCGGGCCAATCAGAATGAGTCTGAGTCAAAAGAGGAGAGTTTCAGTGTCCAGACGTGCAAAGATGGTAGCCCCATAACCCCAGATGCTCAATCCGGGTAGAGGGTACAAAATGCATGCCACACTTCTCAGATTTTTATTTGTTGAAAATATTGAAAGCTATCTATCAGTTTCCTTCAGTCTTACAATTATGCATCATTTTGTAAAACCCATTGACGTTTGTGGCTGTAATGTGAGAAAATGCGAGGACGTTTACAATGTAGGGCAAGTAACCAGAAGTATGACAGATTAAGATTTTAAAATGCTCAAAACTCCAAACAGAAATGTCCATGTATAAAGGCAGTACAAAACGTAACTGTTAAGCACATGTATAGGAAACAAATGTTTTACTTTGACTTGGCTGTTCTACAGTAGAGAGCATGCTCAGGATGCTGAACAGGCCCCTTTGAAGTCATCCACAACTCGTAGATTCCAGTCTATCCACAATACAGACATAATAACAAAACCCAGCTGGGGGTGTCTGGTGTTTTTTTTTTTTTTTACATGAAGTCACAACAAAAGCAGATTATGTGACAAGTGTAAAAGTGTTACCCGACTATAATTTAATATCTTTGTGACGGACTCTGAGACAAAAACTATTTTCCCACGATCACAGCCCACTACAAACAGGAACCCATCTGCAGCCTGCACAACAGAGACAAGGAAAGAGCGACAGTCAGGATCTGCTCAAGACAAAAAGCACAAAGCCATCAGGCCTTTTATACATTCTTATACATTGTAACTATAATGCAGTTTAATCTAAATAAAAGCAAAAAAACATAATTTAGTCTACTTATATCTAATGTCTTCAACATTTTGATCTTACAGTAAAACATTTCTTACTATCTAACGTTTACCTTGAGCACAAGGTGTTTAAGCTCTTCGTCAGGAAGGAATGATGGTTTGTAGCTCGCTTCGGAAAAGGAGCTCGCTGAGCCTGAAATTATAGACAGTATTAGTCTATTTAAAAACAGTTCTGCATACAGGAAAGGAGGGTAAGCAAAACATGCTTGCAGTTCGGCCAGCAATTACTGTAAAAATACATTTTGTTACACCATAATATATACTTTTAACTTAAACAAGTACTGTTTAGAGCAGGGGTGTCAAACTCATTTTGGTTTAGGGGCCGCATACAGCTTGATCTGATCTCAAGAGGGCCACACGAGTAAACTCATTGCAAGATTAAATAGAACTAATAAATGTGGACTTGTTGTTGATTTTTATATTAAATTAATTTTTAAGAAAAGTATGTGCAATTTCAACAATACTTTTACTCAGTTAAACATTTACTAGTGCATTATGCATAAGAACTGATCACAGTGATTATACAATGTTGAAAAACATTTATACACTTTTTTTGGAACTTAAAAACACTGTCCTGCATGACAAAATACAAACAGATAAAAATTAAGAAATTATTTAAAATCAATTTTCCACATCTGAAGCTCAGTGCTACCATCTGATGATTAAAACACAGCGCCCCTCGTGGACAATATAGGAACTGCATATTTTCAATTAAACGAAGTACATGTTTTTTTTCAATAATTGTTTTATCATTCTCTTCCTTTTATCTCCTCTTTCTTTCACCTTTTGTTTTTTTTTCTTGTTGTTCTTCCTTTCCTCTCCTACTTTCCCATTGTAGTGTCCATATCATTTGAGATATTCCCCGCATTAATCATAATAAAACTATTCACATTCATAAATCAAGCGGAGCACTATACTGCTCCACTTGTGAAAGTCAAATCTGATGAGCTCTTTTTGGCATTAAGACAACAATTCTTATTGCCACATTGCCAGACAGGACACTGGGGGAAAAAATAACTAAAAATAACTAAATAAATAAATAATTTTTATAATGATAATGCATATAGCCACAGGGCCGGACTAAATTGTTCGGCGGGCCGTATCCGGCCCGCGGGCCGTATGTTTGACACCCCTGGTTTAGAGTCTTTGATAACTAGAGGTTATAGATGTAATCTGCACCTTTGAGGGACTTCAGGTGCTGCACTGCCATTCGAAGCACCGTGAGTTTGTCCAGCTTACGGGACATGGGGTTACACGTAGGGATCATGGCTGAAAGCTTGTCGATGAGATTGTTCATTTTGTCCCGTCTCCTCTTCTCAATTTGGCTGTGAGGTTCCCTGCACAAACATCACCAAAACGCGTCACTGACCCCCGAGAAGCAGCACACTTCAATGTTTAGAAAGATGCGTTTTTAAGTCTTGTCTACCTGAAGCATTTAATTTTGACATGTTGGTCCTCTCCGTCTGACCTGTGGAGACAAAAATAACCAATGGATCGATTTCATTTACTCTGAAGAAACTGGCATAAAAATATTAGCTTCCATTAAAAACGAACAAAGCACCTGTTTTGGTCATCTTCCATATCCGCATCATTGATTAAAGCCAATTTTGAATCCCTAAAGAGTATAAAAACGTAATTTAAGTCGACAAATTTTCCGCCCAACGTGTTTAAATCGGAGCAAACGTGTCAGGAATACTCACTGGTTGTCTGTGCTTCCCTTGCGCTTCCTTGGCATGTCCATGCTAAAGGACATGCCGGAGGTTAAGGATGGGGTCACCAAGCTGGGCAGAGAATTGCTCTGTTCTTCCTCAACCAGCACATCATCTGAAACACAAACACCAAACGAACTGAAACAGGCGCTAAATGCTAAAAACGTCATTTATGTGCAACAGAGGTTCGGTTATCAGCACCAAGCTATAGTGAGGTTTTAAAAAGTTATTTTAATCAGATACCAGAGAAAGTGCCACAGTTGTTTCAGCCTGTATGGGACACGATTTAACTCCCTGAGTAGGTGCTGCACACTGCCGGTCAACTGGCTTTGAAGAACCAGAAGCTGTGTGTTCAAAGAAGTAAAAGCAAATACATAACAGCTGAACCTTCCACTGAGGGCTCTAACCAATTTCTTTAAGCAAATCCAGGTGGCAGCTGGAGTTTTTGCTATTGCAACTAGAAAAAAAAAAATCAGCTGATTAAACATTACAGTGGCGCAGTGGGTAGCGCTGTTGCCTTGCAGCAAGAAGGTCCTGGGTTCGAGTACACCCCTGGGTCTTTCTGCATGGAGTTTGCATGTTCTCCCTGTGCATGCGTGGGTTCTCTCCGGGTACTCCGGCTTCCTCCCACAGTCCAAAAACATGACTGTTAGGTTAATTGGCTTCTCCAAATTGTCCTTAGGTGTGAGTGTGTGCGTGAATGGTTGTTTGTCCTGTTTGTCTCTGTGTTGCCCTGCGACAGACTGGCGACCTGTCCAGGGTGTACCCCGCCTCTCGCCCGGTGAACGCTGGAGATAGGGACCAGCAACCCCCGCGACCCCATGAGGGATAAAGCGGTTTGGAAAATGGATGGATGGATGGATAAACATTACAACAAACCTACAGTCATATTGGAGTGTCATAGCATTTCACAAAAGGAAAGTATTTTCTAAATCTACATTGCTGTAAAAAATACATTTTCTCACTTACACATTTATCCTGTTTTTACTTCTTTGTCACAATTAAATATTTCAGAAAAAAACAACTCAATTTTGGGCAAATATAACGAGAGTAAATAAATAAATAAGCACCTACATCCTCCCCTTGGTAATATCCTCTGAAGCCATGGCACCAGCTTCCACTCATACGCCGATGACACTCAGATTTACCTCCCCTGACACTCATCTGGCTCTCTCCTGAGCCACCAGATGTCTCAGCGACATACGTCATTGGATAGCCAAAACTCTCTCCAGTTAAATAGCAGTAAGACCGAGACCATCCTCATCGGCACCCCCCCCCCATCAAACTAAACCAGCTGGCATCACCTACATCACCATCAACAATCACTCCATCCCTCTCTCCTCACTTGTCACCAGTCTTGGTGTCAAGTTTGATTCCTCCCTTTCCTTTACTGCTCATATTAAATCATTTTGCCAGACCTCTTACTACCATCTGAGGAACCAAACTTAGACCCTCCCTCATCCAACCTGGACGCTGAAAGACTGGTAGACGCCTTCGTCACATCTCGCCTTGTCTACTGTAACTCCCTGCTAGCAGGTCTCCAAATCCATCCAGAAGATGTGTCCAGAACAGCGCCGTGCGCATCCTCACCAAAACCAGGAAGTCCGTCCACACGTCACCCCAGTCTTCCATTCCCTCCACTGACTCCCTGTCAACCAGCGGATAACCTTTAAGGTACTCCTGCAGGTCTACAAGACTGTCAGCCACACTGGCGTTAATCTGCATCTTGGTCACTCAGGTCTGGCACCCAGAATCTCCTCACTGTCGCTCGTAGTAGGCCATCAACAGATAGCCTAGCCTACTATGAGCAGAATAAGTTATTCAACCACTCTATTCAAAATGCCCATAAACCTAATAACTGATTGTCCCATCCTTGGCAGCAACAAATGCTATCGGGTTTTTTTTTTTTTATGACAACAACGAATCTTTTACATCACAGTGGAGGAATTTTGACCTAGTCTTTTCTGCAGATTTATTTTAGCTCTGCAACATTTTTCAACAGTCAGTGGGCTTTTCAGTTTCATGCATCAGGATCTCAAATTATGTTTAAAAATTGACTAGGTCACTTAAGAAATGTCTTTTTTTATATATATAATTTTTTAGGCATTCAAATGTGGATCTACTGTTGTGCTTTAGATTAGAAATCACCCACATGCACCAGGTAGCCCACAAGGACGACATGTGATGCCCTCCGGTCCATTCTAAAACTGGCCCTACCCTCCAGTGCATCTAAAATGTTATTTTAGTCTGTTGCTCTACTTTTGTTATCACACTTGCATTTATATAGATTTAAAAATGACAATATCTAAAAAAAAACAAAAAACATTGCAATTTTTTTTTGTTGGTGAGCGCTGACTCTTCTAGCTCAAAAGGTCAGTACTAGTAGCTGTTTGAGAGACACAGTACCAACAAAGTACCGCTCAGTTTCAAAAAGGTTGGTGACGCCTGCTTTAGATCATTTTGCTGCTGTGTAACCAAAGCTCTCTTAAGCTTTAGGCTACAAGTTGATAGCTGGACACTCTCCTTGAAAAGGTTTCTGGTAGAGATGAATATTCTTATCCATCAATAACACCAAATATTTCCCAAATTTCCTGAAGATAATCAATATTTTTGGCTTTAACTGAAACAAATGAGGCCTGCAGAGCCCTAGATGATGTTCTGGGTCCTTTTTTGCAACTTCCTGGTTGAGTTATTGAAGCTTTCTTTTAGCAATTTTGGGAGGTAGATCAATATTGGGATTGTTCACCACTGTTCATGGTGTTCTCCATTTGTGGTTAATGATTCCATCACTGTAATCCACTCGATTCCCAAATTAAATTTAATTGAAGGTCTGCATACTGGTGTGGACTGACTGGATAGACTGGCTAAATACTCTTTGTTATACATAGGTGGAAAGAGAAAAAACACCCTTTTTTGGTATTTTTATTACAACACATTTGTCCACAAGCAACATGGCTGCTGGCAGTATGGTGCAATGGTTAACAATGCCTTCTCAAAACAACAAATTCCTGATTTCAACCTCAATTTGGGTTGTTCTGTTATGGGTTTGCAGGTTTTCTGTAAACCAGTCAACATAATGGATTTCTTAAAGCATTTCAGTTTTCTCCCTGTCCAAAGACACATATGTAAGATATATAAATTGCTTAAGTTGACCATGTTAAGGCGAGCAATTAAAGCCCAAACTGCTGACAGGACCTCTTCGTGTGCCATGGAGCTGGGCAATGGACCTCATAGGATGGTAATTGGACCTTAGACTTGTGGTGCAGTCTACAAAAATCAGGCAGAAAGATGTGAATGAAACCTGTGGGAAATTAGGTCAACTCTCTTAATTACTACATTATAAAATAAGCAAGTTTAGAACTATTAAGTGAATATGGTCAAAGGTATATTAATTAATTGTCCTAAAAGAACTTCCTGGTTAGCTGCTGACTTTCAGTCTTTAGATGTGTATCTGCTTTGAATCAGACATTGCAATGTATGATTTAAAAAACCGAGTTTGTTACGCGCTACGCCATGGATGGAAAATTCACCTTTGTTGATCAAAGGTAGATTTGACTTCCACACACAGAGAATGACTAGAAACAGCCCCAGAGATGGCCGTTACTGATGGCACCTATTTTTAACCATGAGCCACCAACCCTGTGACCCAAATAGCCTTTATCAGATAAGCGGTGATCTGACTTCTAATCCTCCTCACTCTGCCAAACTCTGCGAGATTACAAGTCTGCACACACTCTACCAATAAATCTCACGTGTTTACTTACTAGCACATTCACCGAATATCTGACTGGAGTAATGGCTGCACCTACGTAACCCCACACGGTGTGCGTCTCCCAGTTATGGTATCACGGGGACATGCTGTTTGATGTAAATTCATATTTATTCACCTTAATTAGAGCAGGTGTTAGGGTATTTATACATTATAACTTCAAAAATAAGAATATAAATAACCAAAAAACCCTAGAGAGAAAACAAGCTCAAACAGCACAGATGTTCATGACTAGAAAACAGGAGTCAGAGTTTCAATTATTATTCAAATCATGTTGAGCTTTGATAAGGTTAAGAGTGTCAATGCAATTATGAAACACAGATCATAACTGAATGTGACTAACTGCCAAGAAATAGGCCTTAAGCTTAGAGCTAAAATGGCATTTTGGTGAACAGAACCACTGCCTATTGTAGAATCTGCAGGTATGTAAAATCATCTAACCATATAACTTCCATATAACCACTCTTTTCCCCCAAAGAGCCAGAGTTGTATCTATTCCACACAATTTCCCTTATTTCAACATGTATAATTCATATTATACTCCCAAAACTGCAATATTTTAATTTGTTTGCTCCAAGCAGACTGATTTTCAGTGTAAGATGTGCCAGAACTGAAGGACAACCCCCCCAAGGCTTGACGGCTACATAAAGTAATGCACTATACAGTTGTGGACACATGTACCACGTATCCTTTTACTTTGAATAAACAGACATGTCCAAACCCTGGCTGCTTATCCAGTTCTTTTCATTCAGATTAATCCAACACGCACAAGGAAAACGTAAAAATGCATGGCAGCTCCAGAGCAGGCCTGAATGTACTGAACCTGATGCTAATGTTTTTGTCTCACTCTGTACCTATGTTTAAATTCATCTAAGTAAATGACAAACTAATTACCATTGTTGTCATCCCCATGCCACTAACAGCAGTTTGACTGGAAAGTAGGATTCGGTTAAGTTAAGGGCTTAACTTGGGGTTTTGTTAAGTTAAGGGCTTGTCATAACAAAGACATTTTAAACAATGTCAACTTTGCTTTAATAGTGTCATAATTTACCAAATGACAATTAATGACAACAGTCCTAAACATTCATAAAGAGTCATTTATGTTCATAACAGGTGTTATGTCATGTTTATGACAGTGTAATGTCAGTCTTATGTACAGCCCTTCAAGTAAAGTGTTACAGAAAATAATTAATTAGCCATAATATCTATTGCTAAAAAAAAAAATATATATATATAATAATAAAATGGTTGGTAAAATACACTGCCCAAAAAACTTAAACGCTTTGAAAACAGGTCAGATCTCAATTTGGGGTAAAAATCCTGCTGGATAGCCGTACTGATATAGAATAGGTAATGTGTTAGGAACAAAAGGGTTGCCACGTAATTTTACGAGAATGCAAATAATCAACCCATCGAGGGCTTAATCTGAAGTCACAGAGAAAGTGAAACTGAAAAACTGATGAGGCAGGCTAGTCCTATTTCCTGAAATGTTACTGCAGCAAGTAACTCACAATGGTACTTGGTGAGCATAGTATCCATGCCTGACATCGTCAGGGTATACACCTTATGAGATGACGGGTAGTGCCCTGGAGTCTCTCCTCCTAGATCCTGACCAGAGTTATCACTGAGCTCCTGGACAGTCGGAGACGCAACCTGGTGGCGTTAGATGGACCCAAACATGATGTCCCTGAGACATTCTGGGAGGGAGCATGGAGGCCTGTCAATGGTATATATTCCTTTACCCTTTAGAAACTGCATGCATACTATTGCCACATGAGCTCCGGTATTACCGTGCTCCAGGAGGAACCCAGGACCCACTGCACCAGTGAAGGGTCTGACAATGAATGGGTCTAAGGATTTCATCCCAATACCTAATGGCAGTCAGGGTACCATTGTTTATTCTGTACAGGTCTGTGCATTCCTCCAGGGACATGTCCAACCAAACCAACACTGACCCATTACCAAACCATGCTGAACAATGTTGCAGGCAACATAACGTCCACCGCCACTTCTCCAGACCCTTTCATGTCTGTCACATGAGCTCAGAGTGAACCTGCTCTCATCTGAGAAAAGAACGAGGCACCAACGCCAGACCTGCCAGTTCTGGTGTTGTCTGGCAGACACCAGTCACGCTCCACGGTACACAGCAGAGAGCACAGGGCCCACTACAAGACGTCAGGCCCTTAGGGCGCCGTCATGGAGTCTGTCTCTAATGGTTTGGTCAGATACATTCACACCAGTGGCCTGCTGGAGGTCTCTTTGTAGAGCTCTGGCAGAACTCATCCTGTTCCTCTTTGCACAAAGGAGCAGATAACAGTCCTGCTGATGGGTTAAGGACCTAAGACAGCGCTGTCCAGCTCTACTAGGGTAACTGTCTGTGTCCTGGAATCTCCTCCATGCTCTTGATACTGTGCTGAGAGACACAGAAAACCTTCTGGCAATGGCGCATATCGATGTACCATTGATACTGGACAGCCTGTGTAACTTCCATAGAGTCCAAGTATTGCCTTAAGCTATTGGTAGTGACACTGAACCTGGTCTAATGCAAAACTACTGAAAAGAAGTTAAAAAAAAATAGCAGGGGAAAGTGTCTGTGATCTCCACCTGCAGAACCATTTCTGTTTTGCGGGTCGTCTCATTGTTGCCCTTTTGTTAATTTAGTTAACACCACAGCCGACACTGATTAACACCCCCTCTCTAGTAATGAACTAACTAGATCAATATTCAAGAAGTTTAACTGACTTGATATTATACTCTGATATAAATGTTTCCCTTTTTTGAGAAGCGGCTTTTATCCTCATGTAGTAAAGAAAAATCAGCAGGTAATATTGACCCGGAGACGACGATGTGATGTTTTGAATATTGTGACTGCTTTGGTCTCTTTAAAGAGAGGTTAATACTATTTTCCTTAATCTAACCTTTTAGAGACAGGTCAATGTCAAATTATAGTTATTTGTAATGTTTTACAGTTTTATTGCTTTATAGTTAAATGCTTTTACTTTAGAGATGCACCGATCTGGCTTTTACTGGTTAATACGGATTTCCATTTTTCTTTGACATCTGCCCTGCTGGTCCTGACTTTCTTTTATGAGGACAAAAGCAAATATAAACAAACTGGTTTAAATATAAAAACCAGGAATATCAAGGAACACGTCCTGCAGATTCCTTTAGCATCACAGAACCCTGAAACCGACACCAAAAGAAAAATCCCACAGTTAAAGGTTCATGATATTCTGGTAAAGTGATTATCTCAATATAAAACAAGTCCATTCTCAAAAACACCATTAATGTTTATGTAAGCTGTTTTTTTATACAGTTTAAGATGTTAATTTAGGTGTTTATTTACAAAGAAGTGAGGATTATTCATCCAGGAAACGGCTAGAGGAGGCGGTTAACCTTCATTGATCGCTGTGTTTTAAACACCTACTCACAAAGAAACAAACAATTGAAGCTAGAGAAACCATAAAAAGTGAAACTGCGTCAAACACAAATATAATAGCCATTTAAGTGAACACCATTTTAAATTTTTTATTTATGCCTTCCTTTTCTGTCAGACATTCACTCAGACCAGAAGTGCTTTACATTTTTTGTTCTCACTACATGCTTTACACAGATCGCTCTGTATATTACTCTACGCCAGTTTCCCACATATATAATCACTGGCTTCCATGAAAATAATTTCCCGATGCAAATGTAACAGGGTCATAAAATGCAGTTGGCAGAACAGTAAACAGGATAACACTTTAAGTGTTAATATCCTTCATAGAATTTTGTACCTTTGAGTCAGTCATGCAGTAATTTTATTTCATTATGATTGCTTATCTTTACAGTGTGCAACTGTGTCAGTCTATTTGACTGTCAATTAACTATCACCACCATTAAATGTTACTACTGAGGGACAAACAAAGAATCATTCTGTTCCGAAATAAAAAAAGATAACCAGATCCATGTTTCAATACAAACAGGGATTCAGCAAACAAGGATCTGGTCCATGCAAATGTATTGAGCAGCAGCCTTGTACAATTTCTGCCTTTCTAGTCATTTTGTTTTCAGTTTTCTTTAGTGATCAACAACAGCATCAGGCTACATTCATACTTTTTTTCTGCTCTAATTGTCTGGCTCTGCTATAACCTGTCTTATTATTAGCCACCTTCACCTCTGATGCCCTTAAAACTAAATGAAGGAGTGATGAAGGGGTTGCACTGGTTTGTTTCGTTGTTCACAATTTTTTTTAGCCGCATGAGGCGTCAGATAATTAACATCTTCCCCTGTTGACTTGAACCACAGAATGGAGCAGACCGGCATCTTGCAGCAGAAGCTCAGACCGCCAGAACACCATCACTGGGCGTGTAGCTATAGCGTGTAGCTATAGCTATAGTGTATTGTAGCGATAGCGTAGCATTTGACATCGTTCAACAGCCTTCTTGCTTATAGAGAAAGCTCCTCTACATGCCTTTGTGTTTGTCTTGTTGATACAAAGGGATGCGTTTTTTTTCCTTTCTTTCTGTACTCGACATGTTAGCAGAGTATAATCTTCCAACAGCAGATCGCTGTTGAGAGGAGCGGCCGCAGTAAGGGTGGCCGAAGTGCGACAATCTGGACAAATGTGAATGAGTCGCTTTATATCGATTTTGACGCTAATAAATATCTTTGAATAATTGATTTTCTTAATATGGATCATTTTGACAACCTTAGCCTCCAGGATCAACTGGTCTGGATTCATACCTAATGACGACACCAAATAAATTCTCTTCTGCAGCTAAGAAAATGCCTGATTATAATAACCTTTCAACAGAACAAAAACTGACCAGGTTATTGGTGCATCGCCACAGAGAAGTAAATTATGGATCTCAAAAATATATTTTTTTGTTTTCAAAAACACCATCATCCCAGAGCCATGGGACCCTACAACTTCTCCTCCACATTATAGGGATTTTCAACAACCTTTGCTCCAGCACACATACTAAAATGACAATATCTTGATGCTGTTTAGCGCAGTCACTCCTTCTTTACCATAACTATTCTGGCCAATACATATGGGATTATATATCTGTACATTTGATACTGTGACACAGGTGGTAAACTCTTTAAAGTAACCTGAGCAGTAACTGGTTACAGGTCAGACAGGCTACAGGGCATTTATTTCAATGACAAATCTTTTGATCTTTTGTTTGGATCTATCTATTTATACAGCATGAAAGTACTAAAGTAACATACCCAACTAAGTGGGATTTGGAGGTTTAAAAATTATTATTAAAGAAATTATTAAAGAATGGCCTTTTTATTATTACAGGAAATCTTCAGCATGGTGTATTCTCAACAATATATTACTGCCAACCCCCTGTAGTAATAATAGAAGTAGTAGTAGTAGTAGTAATAATAATAATAATAATAATAATAATAATAATAATACTTTTTGCTTTTAAAAGCAAACTAAATGGGCATCGATTCATTCTAAATTTTGTTCAAATTTATAAAAATGTACTTGTATATAAATTTTTATTTTTAACAATTCCAGCAGTAATCTACAATCAATTATTTTTTATTATATTTCTAATATAACATTCCTAAAATTAATATTTCAAATAATTGTTTTGCAAACACTACATTATCTTTTTCATACTAATATAATTCAGGTTATATCACCCAATAGATTGACTTTTGTACCTTTACTATTTAGATTTTAAGTTTTTACAATTTTACTAGTGGTTCAGCGCTGATTGACACAACTGACTGATGTATCTCTGTCTTATTTCAATACTAATAATATAAATAATCTTTATTTGTTATTGCAACTTTTTGTACATTCCAATAAAATGTGTTCTCTGCATTTAACTCAACCCTTAAGGAGCAGTCTGCTGGGAGGGCTAAGGGTCTTGCTCAGGGACCCAGAGTGGCAGTCTGTGGGAATTTGAACCAGCCTTCCCAGGACCCAAGAGCCCTCCTCTAACGAGGACAACCACTCCCCTTAATTATTTGTTTGTCTCCAGTGTTTTGTCTGTAAATCTGTTTTTAATCTCTGTAAAATACTTAATGTTACTGTTGTTAGAATTAAAACCACTATTGCTGCTAAAATAATGATTTACTGATTATTACAGTTAGAATGATTTAACTACAAAAAATAGCTAAAAGTGCATACTGCACACAACGTTATATGTTTTTGCCATTCTGCTCTTCATCGACTAACACATGTACAACAAGCTGATATAAGCTGGGTGATTAGTCAGGCTCTCTGTTTGGACAGAGACTCTGCAGACAGCTGTCAGATGTGCCACTTAAAGCTTGCCAACTGTTGTTTTAACGCTTATACCTTAACAGAGACCAGAGACCCCTGTTGGCAGGGGGTGGATTATTTTTTTTTCTCTTTGGAAATTATAAGAGTAAAGTCATAAAATGGTGAGAATAGTAGTAATTTTAGGAGAACACTTAGAAAAAAGAGCAGTCTTCCTCCTGTGTTAAAATGAGGAATATTCAGCGTCTTGTAAAGGTATACTTTGGAATAGATTTCACAAAGAAGGAAATACTAACACTTTTTAGCAAATCGGCATCAAATTATGATTAGTTTCAGGACTTTCACGATTGAGCAAACGACTGTGACTTTATTCTATGAATATTACGGCTTTTTTTCTTGTATAATACTTTGTTCTTGTAAATTTTATTATTTTTGTCTCCTAATATTATGACTTTATTTTCGTAAACTCAAAAAAATGATTTGTATTACGGCCATTGTTGATAGATAATAAATGATTGGCAATGGAGGAGTACATTTCCTCAATTTTTTATTTTTTTTTTTTAATTTTGACATTAATTTCACAAATTTGCAAGAAAAAAAATAGAATAAACTTGACATGTTTTCTGATGTCAAAAGGTCATACATTTTGAGTAAAAAAAAAATAAATGTCTGACATTGTAAAATCAGAAATATTGAATCATCATTTGGATCATCTTGTGGTCCCAAAATAGTCTTACAACCCCTACCCCTAATTGTTTTAATATAGCAAATTCATGCCTTTAATCATGCAAACAGATTTTCTAACTCAAAATATGACCTTTTGAAAACATGTCAAGTTCATTCCAAGTTTTTTCTTTCAAATTTGTGAAATTAATCTAAAATTTCTGAATTTCTTTGAGAAAATGTACTCCTTTATTGCCGATAATTTATTATCTATCAACAAGGACGATAATCAAATTTTTATTCTTTTAGATAATAAGACCCTGTTCTATAGCATCTAATTAACATAAGTTTTCGCTTTAGGATCAATGTTGTACCAGTTTTTAAACAGTTTTACGCCTTGATACTGGTAACCCAACACCTGTTATGCAGTAATGAATAAATAGGAAGTGTAAAACCTTAAATCTAAAACTTTATTGGAATGGTGTGTCTGGAATAGGAGACCTATTTTTTATTTACTTTTTTTTTAAAACCAAAAACTGAACATGTTATTATATTTATTTATTTTTCCCCTCAAATATTAATTTGAATTTATTAAATATACATCTTAATCGCGTTTTGTTGTCAATCACCGGTGTCTTCTCACTTGTGCAGCTGTAACAGAAGCACTTTCCTCCATCCGGGGTGTATTTAACCATGGTTTTTCTTATCGTGAGCCGGTCCAGACCCTGGTTTAGAACAGTCCAGTACATCCAGTTCTGGAACCAGAAACTGAGTTATGTGACATTAAAGGAGGACTGGCTGTTACAGGCGGACAGGCTCACCACTGTGGCCACCTCAAAGCTTCACAAACCGGGCTCAGCTCCTCCAGCTGTTGACAGAAGCGACAAAAAAAACAAAAACAACACAACCGAAAACGGCGCCGTGTGACAACGGAAGCCGCTTCTATCTGTAAACGACGCGTTAAGACGCCGTTCCTGAAGAAAACGGACACCACCTTAAATACAGGCGTCCTTCGGGAGAGAGCGGCGACAAACACAGGCCTCGCTGCTGCTGCTAAGCTAGCAGTCGTAGTAGTTCACATATATGAAATAACATTAAAAGCAAAAATACATTTTAACAATAATTAAAAAAAAAATCTTATTTTGTTGACGCGAAACGGCGGTGGCGTGACAAACAAGGTCGTGCCGCCGTTACATAAATGGCGTATCGTTAGAGGGCGAGCTTGCTCTACTGATCTACTGACCTACTTTCGTGGAGGGGAGAGCGCAAACTGCCCCAGCTGAGCGCAGCGACAAAACCGACAATAAACAACCCCCCAGCACCTCAACCTTCTTTCAGCCCGGAGCTCGACGCAGGGCAGCCCGCATACGCCGGATAGAGAGCAGCGGTCAGCAGCGTCCGCGTTTTAATTTACCTGCCGGTTCGCTTCCCGTCCAGTCACCGCCGCCGCCGCCGCCAGCCGCTGCGCTCTGTGCCGACATGGCTGAAGCCGGAGCCGGTGCGCTGGGGCCCAGGACTCCAATACATGGATGAGGCGGCCGACAACCTTCCCCCCCCCTCCTTCTCCTCCACCACCCTCCCCGGTTATGTAGGACTGGGGTGTGTGGGTGCCGCTAAATGTTGTAACGCCGCTTTAATAAACCTGCTGTAGATAGAAATGAGAGAACGTGAATAAATAAGGTTAAAGGGGTTGGGAACGTGACCGAAATTACCGGCGTGCTATGCAATGAGAGGAGTGACGGGGGTGAGGAGGAGGAGGAGGAGGAGGGTTGGGGGAACGCGGAAGCCAGAGGACAGTCTCCTCCTACCGGTTTACCGCCGCCGCTCCTACTCACCCCCTTCTCTTTAATGTTTAATGGATAACTTCACAAAAAAAAATAAAAAATAAAAAATCAACTACACCTCAATAAGTTAGAACGGTCACACTTCATAATAGTGGAGCTGCTGCCTTATAGACAGGTAATCTAATTAACTTGGTCGTCTGATTGTAGAGAGACCTGTAACGCCACACACAAGGCATCAGTTATCCTACATAAAAATAATAATGATAATAATAATATCACAGTAATCATGAAACATTGTCTGGGCATTTAGTAAGAGGCGAGCCACTAGGGCCGCGAAAAATCTCAACAAATAAATAAATTAACAGGCTGGAAATGACGATTTCTCAAGTTTATCTAACACGTGCAAAACGTCCCAGAGGGATCAAACTAGACAATTTCAGTTCTTGCTGCAGTGTAATTCCGGGAGGAGTTTTGGATTCTTGAGACATTTTAAGGGTAAAGAGGCAGCATGCAGGCTGAGGATGGATTTGTTAATGGCGACCCATGGCACAGAGAGTTACACCTTTCAAGTGCTTATCATGTTAATATTAACTACTGTGGCTTACTGTTGATAAAAATGCTTCTCAGAAACATAGAAGGTGACATAAAACCATAAAACAATATGACAAAAATGTCAGCTTATGGTATGACCCATGCACTTAATACAGGATCAAGGACAACCAGTATTTTGTCTCTGGCTTTAAACACCCAAACAGGGGCGTCGTATGGGGGGGAGTTAGGATAATTCCTAACTTTTAATAATTCCTCACAAACAGGGGCCCAAAAAGAAAATATTATACATATATGAGCTTTCAACATTATTTAGATTTTTTTTGTCATGGGGCTCAAAATTTGTGGCGGAAAACCTCCAGCAGAACCAGAACCAGGCTCAGTGTGAACGGTCATCTGCCTCGAGCTTAGAGAAGACAGAGCAGAGACACAGACAAGCACAGAAGCACACATTGATCTAGGAATACTTTCAATGTTAGAGGGTGATGGCAGACGATCTGCCCCCTGGGATGGCATCATAGCTAAACAGAATGCCAGGCCAGATGTACCTACTATGAAGAGAAAAAAAAGACAGAGAGAACATAAAATTATAATTATAACAAATAATGCAAAACTGGGGCATAGTTGAAGAACTAGTGAGACCTGTGCGAGAAATAGATCTTAATTTCCTCCTGCAGCCAAAGCCTATAGCAGCATAGCTGCATTTAGCTCAGGATAAACTAAGCTACTCTAAGTATAAGCTTTGTCAAAAAGGAAAGTTTGTATATATATATATATATATATATATATATATATATATATATATATATATATATATATAATTTTAATTGGATGTAATATTCTACTCTTGAATTCTATGTTTTTTTTGGGGGGGGGGGGTTGCAGCTCTAGTGCCTCACTTTTTCAGAAAGCAGGCTTACAGGAAGGGGGTGGAAGAGGGGAAGAAACATGCGGCAAAGGACCGCGGGTCAGATTCGAACCCAGGTTGAGGACTAAGGCCTCTGTACATGGGTCGCGCTACCCGCTGCGCCACAAGCGCGCCCGAATTCTATGTTTTTATTAGCAAAAAAAAAATCGTCATAAACAACAGAAAAAAAATACTTCAAAACATCAATCTATGTGTAATTTAGCTATTGGTCTGATGTGTTTCAAATAGTGAAGCAATTCTGAAATAAATTACCTTTTCAATAGTTCTCTTAATTGATGAATATAAGTTCTGAAAACTATCCACAGCCTTAGGGGGGGTCGACTTCCCGGAGGGTCTTCCTCGCGTCTGCTGAAGTCTCACAGAGAGGCATGTCACTGGGTGGTGGTATGAGTCTGGTGTTGGTGGTGGGGAGGGAGGGTGGTTAGGATCCTCAAAGCAGGCAGAGAACTTATTGAGTGCATCTGGAAATGAGGGGTCCTTTGGGCATTGTGCATCCCGATGTTGTAATCCGTGATGTACTTAATGTCCTTCCACATGCGCCGGGGGTCGTTGATGGTGAAGTGACCCCGAAGTTTCTGGGCGTATGTGGTTTTTGCCCTCGCAATGCCTGCAGTCAGTCCTTTCCTTTCCTCTCTGAGTACTGATGCCTCAATTAAGCAGATAAATGAATACATGGTATTCAACTAAGGTCATATACAAACATGACATGTGACAGAATAGTGTAGTATGTAAACTGTTACAGTGGATTCACTGCAACCCCAGATGTATTTGTATGTATGAAGAAAATATTGATCAAGTCCGCCTTTGTTCAAACTTCGCTGTTGCTCCAAACAGGCGAGACGGATATTTTTGCATAAGTGGGCATCTTGGCCCAATGTGGGCATCTTGGCCCAATGTAACTCCCCTTCATCAAGATTAGTTTTTCTTTGTGCATGGAAATTTGGGCAGTAAAAAATTAAAAAAACTTTTCCATTACACATTCCTTTCAATAAGTGCTTTAAATGAAAAAAATAAAAAAATAAATAAAAATAAGTGTGGCACCCCCTTATTGTTACACAAATATTGGTTAGAAATATAAGTAATTTTTCATATAGATCTATCTATCAAGCTATAAATCAATAGTTTCACTGTACAGAAATTACAAAAAATTAAACCACTTCTAACTTCAAGCCTCATGGTGTTAACATGGACATGAAAAATAACCCAAAAACTAAAACAAATGATCCTTAAAAACATAAAGACTTTATACATTTTAGATCTAATATTTCAATGACAGCTTCCTTCTGTAACATATATTTCTTCTCAGTATTGGGCCTGGCCCCAACAAACCCATGTAATTGTAGCAGCATTATCTTACCATTAATCTAAAAATATATTGCTGTCTTCAACAACTCAATATAATGACCAGCCATACGCAGAGTCTCTGCTTACATATTTAAATATTTAATCATATTTAATATTAGATTGTCCATCGGGTAACGAGCCATATACAGAAAGTGTGAAATATAAAAGGTTATCAGGCCTGGACTTGTGTAGTCGACTGGAGGAGAACAAAAACAAGCTGTCTCCACTTCCATCACACACACAGGAAAAGATATGGATAGGAGATAGCAGAGGCTGGAAGATAAAGCAAAAAGAAGCACAAAACATGAACCATATTGTGAGAACATTTCACTCCATCAGGAATTTATAAGTGCCAGTTTTAGTACTTTGAATAATTTAAATATAACCACAGGTTTTGCACATGCAGTATGATGTTAAAATGTGAAATATTAATAATAATTTAGAAAACAGTAGTCTTCATCAAAAAACAATTATGACCTACTTTAGAATTACAATATCAGCTTACTTAAAAAGTCTCTGGCAGGTCTTGTGTTCATCTTTGCTCTATTGGTTTAGGGCTTCCAGCCCTCTCATCATCACCATTTTTTAAATTTATTTTATTTTTTTGTAGTGTTGGACCGTTCTGAAGTGCTATCATCGTCCAGTCCGGAGCCCCGTTGGAGCCAGGACAACATTATGGCCGTGATCATAGACATCATGATATAAGATGTCTGTGGCCGTGATCATTTCCCTCTGCTTTTCCTCTCTCATTCAAAAACGGCAAGCGTTGTGCGCCAAAACAAGGGTCCCTTTTGACGCAATATTTTGTTAATCAACACATGCAGAGTTCAATTCCTGCTGCGTGACAGGTTTGTTTTTAGTTGATTGCATTTAAAATTTTGGTGTGTTTTTGTGAGGAAAATATCACAACAATCACATGTTAAATAATATCCGATGAAAAAGAAAATCATGATAATCTCATATTTTCTTGCGGGTGCTATGACTTTTCCAGGTGGAGCTATGACGCCCCCTGGCGCCGCCACTGCTTCCTGGCCGTCAGTCAGCACACGGCACCAGCAGCTGGACGGCGAGACATTTTTAACAACGTGGGCGGGTGGAGAGAACCGACCGCGTCACCGTGTTGCTAGGATACGCTTTCCCCTTGCCTTTATGACATCATGCTGGATCAACAGGCGCACTGTGACGTCAAATTCCACTTGGAATGCAAGCTGTGTTCATGTCCACAAAATTTTTCTGGATCTTTGTTCCAGATATTTTAGCCATCTTAGCTAAGTAAACAACTTTTCATTTGCTGCCAAGATTTACAACCGCCAGAAAGATAAAAATGTCAAGGGAACATTTTAACTCGTCTGCCCGTGATGCCGAGAAATGGGAGGAATCTCGCCGGCTGTGCATGGTGGACCAAGACACCGTCAGACCGTTAGCCTTGCCGCAGAGAGCTTGTGACCACCATGAAGAGTTTTTGGAGGAAAGAGCAGAAGGGGAGCATTACAGACACCAATACATTGGATCCCCGGCTAAACTCTTAAAGGTAGATTTAAAGTATAAGAACTACAGCGGCTCTGATGAAAGATCCGTTGTATTTGAACATCTGCCTTCAGGTAGCAAATGCCGGGGCCTTAAGAGAGAATTGTTAAGAGCGATGTCAGCAAGGGAGGATTGGAAAAAACTGTACCTTCAGCTTCAGTCTGGGTTCTTGAGAGTACGTTCACTGTGGGGAAATATGAAGAGGCAGCTTGAATGCACGACAGCCGCGCTTGAAAATAGGAGTTCATTTAGCAATGACAGCAACGCTCGTTTAAGGGACAAGATCACCAAGCTCTCTTTGGTTTTGGGCAAACTTCGATTTCAAGCAGAGGTATCTCAGCGAGAAGGCAACAGCCAGAGTTTCTTCAAACCAAACCGGACGATCTCCAAAGAGGCTCTCTCTGTTGAGCTTGAGCAAGACGAGGACAGGCGTTGTGTGTTTTCAGATGCTGAAGTCGAGGATCAGTATGTCCCCCAAGTACGGAACCCCGACATCTCTTTTGAAATCAAGTCGGGGTCGTGGCAAGAAGAGAACTTTGCTGGACGGTCTCAAAACTTAAAAGACAGCAACTTTATAACTGCAGATACTAAATCCGAGGTGAGTTTTTTGCGTGTGCAAGGAAGGTGCGACAAAACTTTGGAGGTTGAAGATCCGGACTGTGAGCTGGAACAGATTATAGCTTTGGAGCAGAGACACGCTACAGGGCAAAGAGCGGAATATCGAAGGCTGGGTGTGCCAGAAGAAGAAGAACAGTCAGTTTTGCTGCTGCAGGAGCATTGCAATTACGAGACGGGCTTATTGAAAGAAACAACCAAAAAGGTGTATTACAAAAGGCAATGCCTTAGTTCACAAGCTGAGCTCTTTGAGCTGTACTCAAATAGGAAGACCTTCAATATCCGGGCCGAAGAGAAGAGAACTCAATTTGAAAATGTGAGTTCAATGTGTATCACTCTTCAGAGAGAGATAGTCAAAGTGGAATCAGAGAAGGAGTATTACATGAACCAGTGCCTTCAATTCAAAGCTGTGCTCTTGAGGGTGCATTCAATGTGGACGAATTTAAAGCCACACCTTGAGATCCATATATCTGAGTTTCAAAGTGTGAGCTCATGGGTCAGCCACGGCAATGCGGATTTAGCGAGAGAGACTGATAGGCTTAGTTTCGCTTTGGACGAGCTTCTAGCTCAAGTGGAAGGATCCGAGGAGAACCGCCACCAAGCGCAGGATTCATTACAGCCAAACAAAAAGAACGCGAGAAGGACCCCCGCCGAGTTCGGGCAAACCGAACACAGACGTTACACAATTTTGGATTCTGAGGACGACCAACGCAACGTGCCCCAGGTCCAGGATCATAACGTCTCTTTGGAAACCGTTGCTC
Organism: Fundulus heteroclitus; assembly: GCF_011125445.2. Classification (NCBI taxonomy): domain Eukaryota; kingdom Metazoa; phylum Chordata; class Actinopteri; order Cyprinodontiformes; family Fundulidae; genus Fundulus; species Fundulus heteroclitus. The sequence goes on from NC_046362.1 coordinate 22,447,203, forward strand.
CCGGTTCAGCGCAGCAGGGGGCATGTGCTGCAACAACCGAGGAACTTAAGGACACAGACTGCGTAGACATGGTTGCTCAATCTGAGGAGTTTGTTGTGTCCCAGCCGGAAAAAAACAGCGCACCTTTGGACAGCAAAGCTCCAGAACGGGAGCAAGAGCAGACCTCTGGTTTGGATGGTGTCCTTCTCCAGGATAGAGAAGAAACAGAACAAAGCAAGGACTCTCAAAGTTTGTGTGCAGCACAAGCAGAAATAGCCAAGCTGTTGTCTCTTCAACAGAGGAACTGTGATCTTGAGGCGGAGCTACTTAATGAAAGGGGCAAAAATGACTATTACAAAAACCTGTGCGATCAATCTCAGGCTGAGCTCTTGGAATTGCGCGCAATGCGGGACAACTTCCATCGAATGTCTCTGGAAAACAACAGCGCACCTTTGGACAGCAAAGCTCCAGAACGCGAGCAAGAGCAGACCTCTGGTTTGGACGGTGTCCTTCTCCAGGATAGAGAAGATACAGAACAAAGCAAGGACTCTCAAAGTTTGTGTGCAGCACAAGCAGAAATAACCAGGCTGTCTTCCCTTCAACAGAGAGTTTGTGATCTTGAGACAGAGTTATGTATCGAAAAGAGTGAAAAGGACTATTACAGCAAACTGTACAATGAGGCGCAAGCTGAGCTCTTGGCGATGCGTGCCACGCAGGAGATCATCAATCAGAAAGATGAAGAAAGCCAGACTGTGGCGGAAAATGTAAGTTCATTTGAAAATGACAGCCATGATGATGTAAACGAAAACATCAAAGCTTTGCTTGAAGCCGAGCTGGTTTCCCTTCAAGGAAGAAACTGTGATCTCGAGGCAGAGCTACTTATTGGGAAGGGCCAAAAGGACTATTACAAAAACCTGTGCAATGAATCACAGGCGGGGCTCTGGAGATTACATGCTGTGCTGGATAGTTTTGATCAGAAGTCTGAAGAAAAGACAACCGAGCCGGATGTAAATGAGAGCATTAGAAGTGTGCGTGAAGCTTCAGATACACTTCAGTTTTCAGTTGAAGTGATCGAAAAATTAGCTGAAAGAATTAAGAAGTTAATAGAGCCCAAAGAAACAAACCCAAGGGACGTATTTCCTTTGGAGGCTGAGCAAATCACTGCTTCTGAATCTGTGCCAGAGGACGCCTCCGCTGCAACACCTACATCTAGCACTTCTTTGGATATTGAAGGTCTAAAGTGTCAGCAAGAACAGATCTCTGCTTTGGAGGATGAACTCCTCGAGCCAAGACATGACACAGAACAAAACGTGGAACCTCAAATTGCGTATACATCAGAAGCAGAAATAGCCAAGCTGTTGTCTCTTCAACAGAGGAACTGTGATCTTGAGGCGGAGCTACTTAATGAAAGGGGCAAAAATGACTATTACAAAAACCTGTGCGATCAATCTCAGGCTGAGCTCTTGGAGTTGCGCGCAGTGCGGGACAACTTCAATCGAATGTCTCTGGAAAGAAACAGCGCACCTTTGGACAGCAAAGCTCCAGAACGGGAACAAGAGCAGACCTCTGGTTTGGACGGTGTCCTTCTCCAGGATAGAGAAGATACAGAACAAAGCAAGGATTCTCAAAGTTTGTGTGCAGCACAAGCAGAAATAACCAGGCTGTCTTCCCTTCAACAGAGAGTTTGTAATCTTGAGACAGAATTATCTGAAGAAAAGCACCAAAAGGACTATTACAACAAAATATGCTTTGAATTACAAGCTGAGCTCTTGGTGTTGCGTGTCATACAGGAATCAATCAACATCATTCACAAAGATGAAGAAAATCTGACTGTGGCTGAAAATGTAAGTTCATCTGGAAATGACGGCCATGATAATGTAAATGAAAACATCAAAAGTGTGCGTAAAGCTTCAGGTGCACTTCAATTTCAAGTTGAAGTGATTGAAGAATTAGCCGAAAAACCTAAGAAATTAAGTGAACCCAAAGAAAGAAACCCGAAGGACGCATTTCCTTTGGAGGTTGAGGAAATCACTACTTCTGAATCTGTGCCAGAGGAGGCCTCCGCTGTTACGCCTACATCTAGCACTTCTTTGGATATTGAAGGTCTAAAGTGTCAGCAAGAACAGATCTCTGCTTTGGAGGATGAACTCCTCAAGCCAAGACATGACACAGAACAAAACGTGGAACCTCAAACTGCGTATACATCAGAAACAGAAACAGCCAAGCTGTTGTCTCTTCAACAGAGCTACTGTGATCTTGAGGTGGAGCTACTTAATGAAAAAGGCCAAAAGGACTATTACAAAAACCTGTGCGATGAATCACAGGCTGAGCTCTTGGAGTTGCGCGCAATGCGGGACAACTTCAATCGAATGTCTCTGGAAAGAAACAGCGCACCTTTGGACAGCAAAGCTCCAGAGCGGGAGCAAGAGGAGACCTCTGGTTTGGACGGTGTCCTTCTCCAGGATAGAGAAGATACAGAACCAAGCAAGGACTCTCAAAGTTTGTGTGAAGCACAAGCAGAAATAACCAGGCTGTCTTCCCTTCAACAGAGAGTTTGTGATCTTGAGACAGAGTTATCTGAAGAAAAGCACCAAAAGGACTATTACAACAAACTGTACGATGAATCACAAGCTGAGCTCTTGGCGTTGCGTGCCATGCAGGAGATCATCAATCAGAAAGCTGAAGAAAGACAGAATGTGGCGGAAAATGTAAGTTCATCTGGAAATGACGGCCATCGCGATGTAAACGAAAACATCAAAGGTGTGCTTGAAGCTACACATGCACTTGAATTTCAAGTTGATGTAATCGAAGAATTAGCAGAAAAACTTAAGAAGTTAAGTGAACCCAAAGAAACGAGCCAAAGGGACGCGTTTTCTGTAGAGGTTGACCACGATGAGGACGAAGCAGAAACAGCCAAGCTGGTTTCCCTTCAACAAAGAAACTGTGATCTCGAGGCGGAGCTACTTAATGAAAAGGGCGAAAAGGACTATTACAAAAACCTGTGCGATGAATCACAAGCTGAGCTCATTAAACTGCGTGCAGTGCTGGATAGCTTCAATCAGAGGTCTGAAGAAAAGACAACGAAGCCGGATGTAAATGAGAGGTTTAGAAGTGTGCGTGAAGCTTCAGATGCACTTGAGTTACAAGTTGAAGTGATCGAAGAATTAGCAGAAAAACTTAAGAAGTTCAGTGAACCCAAAGAAACAAACCCGAAGGACGCATTTCCTTTGGAGGTTGAGGAAATCACTGCTTCTGAACCTGTGCCAGAGGAGGCCTCCGCTGCAACACCTACATCTAGCACAACTTTGGATATTGAAGGTCTAAAGTGTCAGCAAGAACAGTTCTCTGCTTTGGAGGATGAACTCCTCAAGCCAAGACATGACACAGAGCAAAACGTGGAACCTCAAATTGCGTATACATCAGAAGCAGAAATAGCCAAGCTGTTGTCTCTTCAACAGAGGAACTGTGATCTTGAGGCGGAGCTACTTAATGAAAGGGGCAAAAATGACTATTACAAAAACCTGTGGGATAAATCACAGGCTGAGCTCTTGGAGTTGCGTGCAATGCGGGACAACTTCAATCGAATGTCTCTGGAAAAAAACAGCACATCTTTGGACAGCAAAGCTCCAGAACGCGAGCAAGAGCAGACCTCTGGTTTGGATGGTGTCCTTCTCCAGGATCGAGAAGAAACAGAACAAAGCAAGGACTCTCAAAGTTTGTGTGCATCAGAAGCAGAAAAAGCTAAGCTGTTGTCTCTCCAACAGAGAAACTGTGATCTTAAAGCGGAGCTACTTAATGAAAAGGGCCAAAAGGACTATTACAAAAACCTGTGCGATGAATCACAAGCTGAGCTCTTGAAACTGCGTGCAGTGCTGGATAGCTTCAATCAGAGGTCTGAAGAAAAGACAACGGAGCTGGATGTAAATGAGAGGTTTAGAAGTGTGCGTAAGGCTTCAGATGCACTTGAGTTACAGGTTGAAGTGATCGAAGAATTAGCAGAAAAACTTAAGAAGTTCAGTGAACCCAAAGAAACAAACCCGAAGGACGCATTTCCTTTGGAGGTTGAGGAAATAACTGCTTCTGAACTTGTGCCAGAGGAGGCCTCCGCTGCAACACCTGCATCTAGCCCAACTTTGGATATTGAAGGTCTAAAGTGTCAGCAAGAACAGATCTCTGCTTTGGAGGATGAACTCCTCAAGCCAAGACATGACACAGAACAAAACGTGGAACCTCAAACTGCGTATACATCAGAAGCAGAAATAGCCGAGCTGTTCTGTCTCCAACCAAGAGACCGTGATCGTGCATTGATGCTACTTACTAAGTATTTTAATGAAAGGTACGACAAGAACTATTACAAAAACCTGTGGGATAAATCTCAGGCTAAGCTCTTGGAGTTGCGTGCAATGCGGGACAACTTCAATCGAATGTCTCTGGAAAACAACAGCGCACCTTTGGACTGCAAAGCTCCAGAGCGCGAGCAAGAGCAGACCTCTGATTTGGATGGTGTCCTTCTCCAGGATAGAGAAGATACAGAACAAAGCAAGGACTCTCAAAGTTTGTGTGCAGCACAAGCAGAAACAGCCGAGCTGTTCTCTCTCCAACAAGGAAACTGTGATCCTGAGGCGCAGCTACTTAATGACCTACTTAATATGAAGGGCCAAAAGGACTATTACCAAAACCTGTGGGATAAATCTCAGGCTAAGCTCTTGGAGTTGTGTGCAATGCGGGACAACTTCAATCGAATGTCTCTGGAAAAAAACAGCGCACCTTTGGACAGCAAAGCTCCAGAACGCGAGCAAGAGCAGACCTCTGGTTTGGATGGTGTCCGTCTCCAGGATAGAGAAGATACAGAACAAAGCAAGGACTCTCAAAGTTTGTGTGCATCAGAAGCAGAAACAGCTGAGCTGTTGTCTCTCCAACAGAGCAACTGTGATCTTGAGGCGGAGCTACTTAATGAAAAGGGCCAAAAGGACTATTACAAAAACCTCTACGATGAATCACAAGCTGAGCTCATTAAACTGCGTGCAGTGCTGGATAGCTTCAATCAGAGGTCTGAAGAAAAGACAACGGAGCTGGATGTAAATGAGAGCATTAGAAGTGTGCGTGAAGGCTTCAGATGCACTTGAGTTACAGGTTCAAGTGATCGAAGAATTAGCAGAAAAACTTAAGAAGTTCAGTGAACCCAAAGAAACAAACCCGAAGGACGCATTTCCTTTGGAGGTTGAGGAAATCACTGCTTCTGAACCTGTGCCAGAGGAGGCCTCCGCTGCAACACCTACATCTAGCACAACTTTGGATATTGAAGGTCTAAAGTGTCAGCAAGAACAGATCTCTGCTTTGCAGGATGAACTCCTCGAGCCAAGACATGACACAGAGCAAAATTGGGAACCTCAAACTGCGTATACATCAGAAGCAGAAACAGCCGAGCTGTTCTGTCTCCAACCAAGAGACCGTGATCGTGCGCTGACGCTACTTAATAGACTATTTAATGAAAAGTACAAGAAGGACTATTTCAAAAACCTGTGGGATAAATCACAGGCTGAACTCTTGGAGTTGCGCGCAATGCGGGACAACTTCAATCGAATGTCTCTGGAAAACAACAGCGCACCTTTGGACAGCAAAGCTCCAGAACGCGAGCAAGAGCAGACCTCTGGTTTGGACGGTGTCCGTCTCCAGGATCGAGAAGAAACAGAACAAAGCAAGGACTCTCAAAGTTTGTGTGCAGCACAAGCAGAAACAGCCGAGCTGTTCTCTCTCCAACAAGGAAACTCTGAAGTTGAGGCGGAGCTACTTAATGACCTTCTTAATGTAAAGGGCCAAAAGGACTATTACCAAAACCTGTGCAAAAAATCACGGGCTGAGCTCTTGGAGTTGCGCGCAATGCGGGACAACTTCCATCGAATGTCTCTGGAAAACAACAGCGCACCTTTGGACAGCAAAGCTCCAGAACGGGAGCAAGAGCAGACCTCTGGTTTGGACGGTGTCCTTCTCCAGGATAGAGAAGAAACAGAACAAAGCAGGGACTCTCAAAGTTTGTGTGCAGCACAAGCAGAAACAGCCGAGCTGTTCTCTCTCCAACAGAGAAACTGTTATCTTGAGACAGAATTATCTGAAGAAAAGCACCAAAAGGACTATTACAACAAAATATGCTTTGAATTACAAGCTGAGCTCTTGGTGTTGCGTGTCATACAGGAATCAATCAACATCATTCACAAAGATGAAGAAAATCTGGCTGTGGCTGAAAATGTAAGTTCATCTGGAAATGACGACCATGATGATGTAAATGAAAACATCAAAGGTGTGCGTAAAGCTTCAGGTGCACTTCAATTTCAAGTTGAAGTGATTGAAGACTGTTTGGAAGTGAATGCAGATGTTGAAGAAGAGAAACACAGTGACACGTTGATTGAAGCAGATTCTCAGGAAACTGAATCTGAATTGGTGAGCGCCAATGCTGCTGTGGAAACTGCAATCCCAGAAGAAGAGACTCCTGAGACTGAGAATCATGAGATAGGATGTTTGCCAATCTCGGATATGCAACCTGAGAACTTTGAGGAGAAGCACACAGGTAGCCTTTTATTGCCTATTCCATCCCCGGAGACTGGTGAAAGTGGAGTTTTTTCTGCTTGGGAAGAGTTTCCTGAGCAAAACCATGACACATTTTTTGAACCTGAATGTGAATCTGCGGACTCTGATGCTTCTTTGGAAGTACTTAAATTAGATGTCCAAACTCAGACAGAGACAGGTTATGTGGACGATCAGGAGGCTGTTGCTCCTCAGGGTCAGAGTTCACATTTTTGGCGTCGTCCAGCTCAGGTCCTGACACACGTCTGCATGACATTTGGCTTCTCCCTTTTCGGTGCATATATTTATCAGAGTGCCAACAACAACTCCGATTTAACTGACGGTCTCTACCATCTACTAGAACGCTTCTGTCCCTTTGAAAATGCATCACCTTTTCCTTTCTAATTCAGCCTCAGTCTTGATGAAAAGGTTTTTCCCCAGGTGCTCTGGTTTTTCCTAAAAAACCCTCCAGTAGGTAAGATCAATTGGCCCTTGTTACAAGGGCTAATTTTGGTCCTGCATACTGAATATTTATTTTCATTTCTCTTGGCAATTTTTAAAATTTCCAAAAGTTTGGCATGATATATGAATCTCTTTTTATGTTGTTTAGAATAGTATATAGCAAAGGTAAAAGGTGTCTGGTTCTGGATATGGCCTTTTAGTGTTAGACTTTGATGAAAAGGTTTTCCCCCAGGTGCTCTGGTTTTTCCTAAAAAAAACCTCCAGTAGGTAAGATCAATTGGCCCTTGTTACAAGGGCTAATTTTGGTCCTGCATACTGCATATTTATTTTCATTTCTCTTGCCAATTTCCAAAATTTCCAAAATCTTTTTTATGTTGTTTAGAATAGCATATAGAAAAGGTAAAATTCAATTCAATTTCAATTCAATTTTATTTATATAGCGCCAAATCATGAAACATGTCATCTCAAGGCACTTTACAAAGTCAAGTTCAATCATATTATACCGATTGGGTCAGATTATACAGATTGGTCAAAAATTTCCTATATAAGGGAACCAGTTGATTGCATCAAAGTCCCGACAAGCAGCATTCCCTCCTGGGGAAGCGTAGAGCCACAGGGAGAGTCGTCTGCATTGTACACGGCTTTGCTGCAATCCCTCATACTGAGCAAGCATGAAGCGACAGTGGGAAGAAAAACCACCCATTAGCGGGAAGGAAAAACCTCCGGCAGAACCAGGCTCAGTATGAACGGTCATCTGCCTCGACAGACTGGGGGTTACAGGAGACAGAGCAGAGACACAACAAGAGAGACAAAAAAGCACAGAAACACACATTGATCTAGTAATCTGTTCTACATTAGATGGTAGTAGCGGGTGAGCCGTCTTCTCTGGATGATGTCACAATTAACAGAACGCCAGACCAGGTGTACCTACTATGAAGAAAAAAGAGAGAGAACAAAAAGTTAAAAGCTGAAATGACAACAGTCATGCAAAACTGGAGAACAATAGAAATCAGTAGAGTGAGAAAAATAGACCCTGATGTCCTCCAGTAGCCTAAGCCTATAGCAGCATAACTATAGAGGTAGCTCAGGGTAACATGAGCCACTCTAACTATAAGCTTTGTCAAAAAGGAAAGTTTTAAGATTAGTCTTAAAAGTAGACAGGGTGTCTGCCTCACGGACCAAAACTGGGAGTTGGTTCCACAGGAGAGGAGCCTGATAGCTAAAGGATCTGCCTCCCATTCTACTTTTAGAGACTCTAGGAACCACCAGCAGACCTGCAGTCTGAGAGTGAAGTGCTCTGTTAGGAACATATGGGGCAATCAGAGCTCTTGAAACCCATTTATAAATGTATTGTATTATATATTCACTGTATATAACTGAATGCACCTTTCCTACTCTGCACCTTCTTGTATGAACCGATGTGGCAAGTGAATTTCTCCATTGTGAGATCAATAAAGCCTATCTCATCTTATCTTATCTTATCTTATCTTATCTTATCTTATCTTATCTTATTTTATATTATTAGAATCCTCCTCATGTACACTCCCTCATCATTTACACTCTCAAATACATATCATCAAATGCACTCCAAAGAAACCCACCCCTTAATTTGTTTCATCGTTTGACCTGTCCATGTTCAAGCTGTCAATCTATCAGAAAAAACTGACCCTATATTAATGAGCATATCATCTGTTTATTGCCATTTAATTAAAATTAAAATAAAAAAAATTAAAAGCACACACAGTATCATGGTATCAATCTAGCCCCAAAGGGGGACACGGTGTCCCGTGTCTTTGTAGGCAGAGAGAGAAGATGAAAAGCAAGTATCTAGGAACGAGAGGGATGTTGGACGTATGATAGAAAAAAACAGAAAGTTGACCGACATGATGCAGAGGACATGCTGTGTGTTCGGTAGACCAAGTGGACAGGTAGCAGGGCATCTACGATGTGGTGGAAGTGAAGACAAATGGTGCAGGAGTTACAGTACCTTGAAGGAGTTTGTTAGGAAGGTTCTGGAGGTAAAAAGCGTAGCGCAGATAGGGTGACGAGTCTGAAGCTGTGGATGGTGTGATGCTCAGTGTTGTTAGTGGTTATGCCCACAGGCAGGGTGTGAGTTAGAGCAGAAGGAACAATGCTGGAGCGAGTTACATGAAGGGATGCAGAATATCCCGAGAAGCAAGAGAGTGGTGATTGGGGCAGATTTCAGTGCAGACCGTGGAGGTGGGAACAGGGGTGATGTGGAAGTGATTATGTACTATATACTGTCCTTTCCATGTCATATAAAGTAAAACTGGATCAGGGTTTGTTTATTTATTTAGCAGTTTCATTCCTAAATCCAGCCACCAAGTTGGTTGCAGCACAAGGCCATTCATACTGAGGTTTTGCAATTTAGTTATTTTATGTGTTGTGATTCTGATTTGTAGTCTTAAGTTATCCCCCCCGTAGATCTTAGTGGCAGTTTTATCTTAGTGATCAATCTCCCTTTGTGTGTTGTCTTTAGTTTACTTCCTGTTCCTGTTTTTGATTTACCTCCGTTTTTTAGTTATGAAACCATTTTGGTTTAGCATTTTGAGTCATTCTTGTCTGTGTTGGGTTACTTTCTGCTTGGTGACTGTTAGTTTTTGGGTTTCTGGGCATCTGTGAGTTTCCCTCTTAACTGAGCCTGTTAATCAGCCACCTGCTGGTTTTTCACTAATGACCTCAGCAACACATGGACCTCTCTGTTCACTCAGTCATATTCTGTTCACTCATGCACCACAGTTCCCCTTTGTGTCACCTGTTCTCTCTTTTCAGTTTATATATTTAATTAAAAACTCATTTACCCGTCATTGAGGGGTCCGTTTTATATTTTCGTCCTCTCGTCAGCTCACAAAACTTCTTTCGAATATTTTTTTACTAGCTGACATAATAAATTGGCTCTATGTAAATAAACTTAATCACATAACTGAAGTGATGTATCATTAAATTGTTACACCTAATTCAGAGTCAGTGGTTCTGTCTAGATTCATGAGAAGATTGTGAGGCTGATGATATACCTAAAAAAACACAAATCCAAAATTTTCACTGCAACTTCTGAATAGCTGGCAGATGTATCTTTTGGAGAACTGGATGTTGCAGCCAGATGTCATAACACATTTTAGCGGGTTCTTTCCCTGAATTTAATGGGAAACCTTCCAATCACTTCTTCTTTCCAAACACTAGATGGCAGACACAGCCTTTGGCTCACCTAGGTCGAGGCCATTCTCATTCAATCTTTTAGGCAAAGCAAGGCAAGCTTATTTGACTAGCACATTTCAGTAACAAGACAATTCAAATGCTGTACATGAACATAACATAGGAAAAGAAAGCATACAGGGGAAAGTACATTGCAATGGAATAGTAGCAGTAGGACAACATAAGTTGGACTACAAACTTTATCTGATAATGTTTTAGTTAATTGCAACAGTTTAAATAGAGCATTGACATTCACTGGTAACTATGAAAAAATAGGATTTAACCTTGATTTAAAGGAACTCATGGTTTTAGCACTTTTACAGCCCTCTGGGAGTTTGTTCCAGATAAGTGGAGCATAAGAAGTAAATGTTGCTTTTCCCTGTTTGGTTATTGTTCTGATAATGCAGAGTAGAGTTAAGCTAGAAGACCTGAGTGGTCTGGATGGTTGATACACTGATAACAAGTCTGTGATGTATTTAGGTGCTAAGCCATTCAGTGATTTATAGACTAACAGAAGCATTTTAAAGTCTATTCTCTGACATACAGGAAGCCAGTGTAAGGACTTTAGAACTGGGGTGATGTGCTCTACTTTCTTAATTTTAGAAAGGACGCAGGCAGCAGCGTTCTGGATCAGCTGCAGCTGTGAAAAAGCAGTTGCAGTAATCAGTCTGACTAAAGAAAAATGCATAGATTAGTTTTCAAGATCCTGCTGAGACATTAGTAATTTATTCCTGGAAATGTTCTTCAGGAGATAGAAGGCCAACTTTGTAATTGTCCATCACTACACCCAGATTTTGGGCCTGATCAATGATTACCAGCCGAAGCAACTAAAGCTGTGTGCTAACTCTTGATCGCTCCTCCTTGGGTCCAAAAATAATTACCTCTGTTTTGTTTTTAAACAGTAGAAATTTTTTGCATGCATTGATTTATTTTAAGTATTTACTTAACGCCCGCGACCCCATGAGGGATTAAGCGGTTCGGAAAATGGATGGATGGATTTACTTAACGCTTCAATGGGTTCATAGTCACCTGGTGACATGGTGATGTAAAGCTGTGTGTCGTCTGTATAGTTATGGTAACTGATGTTGTTATTTTTTATTATCTGGGCTAGAGGGAGCATGTAGATATTGAAGAGGAGGGGACCCAGGATGGACCCTTGGGGAGCCCCACATGTGATTTTTGTCGTCTCTAATGTAAAATTACCTACTGACACAAAAAAGTCCCTGTCCTTTAAGTAGGATTTAAACCTGTCAAGCGCTAAACCAGAAAGGCCGACCCAGTTTTTCAGGCGCTCCAACAGAATGGAGTGATCAACAGTATCAGTATTTAGGAACTGCGGGGAAAACATCTGACAGGAGGGACGTGTTTATCAAACACGTCAAATCAGACGTTATGACAGGCAAAACCTTCTTGAAGAAAGCTGTGGATAAAACATCAAGACAGCAGGAGGAGGAACTTAGTTGGTAAATGATTTCTTCTAAGCTTTTGTGGTTTATTTGGCTGAATTGAGGACATTTTGTCAAAATCTGTTCCAGTTGGAGACAACTTTGGCACTGAACTTGATATGGACTGCCCCAGTAATACTTTGGATTTTCTCAATAAAGAAGTTGGTACATTCATTGCAGGCCCTCGTAGAGTGGAGTGCAGATGCCACAGACACAGGAGAATTTGTTAACCTGTCAACTGTGGCAAATATGTCCTGAGCATTATTAATGTTTTTGTTGATGATCTCAGAGAAGAAAGATTCCCATGCATTTTTCGGTTTGAAGTTAGATCCGTAAAGTCTCTCTTTATAGATGTCATAGTGAACCTGGAGTCTCGTCTTTCTCCACCTGCGTTCAGCTTTTCCACACTTCCTTTTTTTCCACTTCTAACTGCTGGAGCACTTACCCACGGATATTTTTTCTTCCCAGAAACAACCTTCACTTTAACTGTAGCAATGCAGTCAATGATGTCTGAAAGTTTAATCTGAAAGTTTAGTCTACTAGTTCTACTGAGTTACAGGACAAAGTGGAAGTAGAGGGGCAAGCTTGGTTAAAGATTTCAGTGGCATTGTCCTCAAATATGTGTTTTCTTATGATGTCTCTAGTTGTCTCACATTGTTCTTTTGCACCTTTATCTTCAGGATTGTCAATGTGAAAGTTGAATTCCTCCACAATAATTAAACTGTTGTAATCAACATACACTCAACAAAAATATAAGTGCAACACTTTTGGTTTTGCCCCCATTTTTTATGAGATGAACTCAAAGATCTAAAACCTTTTCCACATACACAATATCACCATTTCCCTAAAATATTGTTCACAAACCAATCTAAATGTGTGATTGTGAACAGTTCTCCTTTGCTGAGATAATCCATCCCACTTCACAGGTGTGCCATATCAAGATGCTGATTAGACCCCATGATTAGTGCACAGGTGTGCTTTAGACTGCCCACAATAAAAGGCCACTCTGAAAGGTGCAGTTTTATCATATAGCACAATGCCAAGATTTGAGGGAGCGTGCAATTGGCATGCTGACAGCAGAAATGTCAACCAGAGCTGTTGCTTGTGTATTCAATGTTCATTTCTCTACCATAAGCCGTCTCCAAAGGCATCTCAGAGAATTTGGCAGTACATCCAACCAGCCTCACAACCGCAGACCACGTGTAACCACACCAGCCCAGGACCTCCACATCCAGCATGTTCACCTCCAAGATCATCTGAGATCAGCCACTCGGACAGCTGCTGAAACAATCAGTTTACAAAACCAAAGAATTTCTGCACATACTGTCAGAAACTGTCTCAGTGAAGCTCATCTGCATGCTCGTCGTCCTCATCGGGGTCTCCACCTGACTCCAGTTCGTTGTCGTAACCGACTTGAGTGGGCAAATGCTGAGATTCGCTGGCGTCTGGCACGTTGGAGGGGTGTTCTCTTAACGGATGAATCCCAGTTTACACTGTTCAGGGCAAATGACAGACAGCGTGTGTGGCGTTGTGTGGGTGAGTGGTTTTCTGATGTCAATGTTGTGGATCGAGTGTCCCATAGTGGTGGTGGTGTTACAGTATGGGCAGGCGTCTGTTATGGACGAAGAACATTAGTGCCATTTTACTGATGGAATTTTGAATGCACAGAGATACCGTGACGACATCCTGAGGCCCATTGTTGTGCCATACATCCAAGAACATCACCTCATGTTACAGCAGGGTAATGCACGGCCCCATGTTGCAAGGATCTGTACACAATTCTTGGGAGCTGAAAACGTCCCAGTTCTTGCATGGCCGGCATGTCATCCATTGAGCATGTTTGGGATGCTCTGGATCGGCGTATACGACTGCGTGTACCAGTTCCTGCCAATATCCAGCAACTTTGCACAGCCATGGAAGAGGAGTGGGCCAACTTTCCACAGGCCAAAATTGACAACCTGATCAACTCTATGCGAAGGAGATGCGTTGCACTGCGTGAGGTAAATGGTGGTCACACCAGATACTGACTGGTTTTCTGAGTCCCCAGACCGCCGCCCCCCTCCCATAAAACAAAACTGCACATTTCAGAGTGGCCTTTTATTGTGGGCAGTCTAAGGCACACCTGTGCACTAATCCTGGTGTCTAATCAGCATCTTGATATGGCACACCTGTGAGGTGGGATGGATTATCTCAGCAATAGAGACCTGCTCACTATCACATATTTAGACTGGTTTGTGAACAATATTTAAGGGAAATGGTGATATTGTGTATGTGGAAAAAGTTTTAGATCTTTGAGTTCATCTCATAAAAAATGGGGGCAAAACCAAAAGTTTTGCGTTTATATTTTTGTTGAGTGTATGTTGATTACAACAGTTTAATTATTGTGGAGGAATTCAACTTTCACATTGACAATCCTGAAGATAGAGGTGCAAAAGAACAATGTGAGACAACTAGAGACATCATAAGAAAACACATATTTGAGGACAATGCCGCTGAAATCTTTAACCAAGCTTGCCCCTCTACTTCCACTTTGTTGCGTTTATATTTTTGTTGAGCGTATATCACAGATAGGAGGTCATTAAAAACCTTAGAAAAGTTTGTTTTGGACATTCAAGAGCATAGTTTGTACCGGGCTACCTGGAGAATCAAATGTTCAAAAGAATCAAATTTGCTCAGAAACACCTTTTTTCATTTTAGTGACTGACTAAACAAAGAGACCCCTCCTCCACCTTTACTTTGTCGTCTGCTTTGTAGGTTGGAGGTGTAGAACAGGTGCCTCATTGAATTCATGTAACCATGTTTCTGTTAAAAACGTAACATCAGGATTATGGTCAGTAATGAAGTCATTGATTAAAATGATTTTAGATGACGTAGTTGATATTATCTTTGTGGCTGGTTGTATCTGACTATTTGTGGAATTTAAGTAAGATTGTTTATTACGGTTTATTATCCTTTTAACTTTGTTCTTTCTGCCACAAAAAGAACACAGCACAAAGATTTTAAAGCTATCTTCCATCAGGGGACAAAGCTTGTTCTGGAAGTTATCATTTTATGATAGTGTTGCCACTGTGTGTATCACAGTGAAGTGATCTGAAGGTCCTCAGCACAGACATGTTCATCCTTGATACGTGGAGGAGCTAGATCAGGAGGTCGGTGGGCTCTGCGGCTTTTGGAAGGTGCTGGTTCAGTAGTAGGAGGGCTCTGTTGGGGTTCACGTTTTGTCCTGTTGAGATCTGGGGTGAGTCCTCCTCTAGTAGTGAAGAAGTCTCTTTCTGGGTCATCTTCCTGGCTATCTTTATCTTGGCTGTTTTTGGCTGTACCGGCCTTATCATCTGTTTATGCACTTGTTGTACTTTGTTTAAAGACAAAGCTACTGGTGCATGGTTCACAGAATAGAACATGTTGGAAATGAGGAGTTTTGCTCCTGACCTATTTAGAGAGAAACTGTCTCTTTTGAAAAGATCTCTTTTCTCCCAAAAGAAATATCGGTGAAGTCCACAGAGGTTTTAATGCATGTTTTTTTTAGACAGTTGTTGAGCATCAGAAGTCTGGAAAAAAAAATCTCATCTCCACTATTAATGGGTGTGAGAGGTCCGCTGAAAAACGCCTTGGCATTAAGGCCTTTAACTTCATTTAGCAGACGAATGAAATCCTCCTTCAATACTTCAGATACTTCAGATCACCCAAGGCTCCAGTGTGTATTATTGTGAGGTTTTCCAGGGTCGGGTGCTCTTTTATGATCTCCAGAAGGCTCTCTAAGATATAAGACACCCGGTTAAGATCGTAGATGATCACTTCTATGTTTTTCTTGTCACAGAAGTGTTTAATCCCATTCACGGCTGCATTGCCTCATATTAAGGTTTGTGGCTGTGTGACTTGCTCTCTCTCTCTGGCCACTTAGGAGAAGAGCGTTTAGAACGAAGAATGTTGTCATACCTTTGTTGTCAGGAAAAGGATTTTATTTTCCCTGAGTGTCATGTTAAAGTGCAGCAAATCTGTTTTGTGGTGAGATTCCCACATTTCCAGCTGGTTCACTCCTACCATTTGTTGTGGGAACCGCCAGCTGCTGCTGCCGTCCGCTTTTCCATGGGGCAGTGGGGACACTGTTCTGTAATGTCGGCCAGTTCTCCTAATATGCTTTGGAGGTAAAAAAAAAAAAAGAAAAGAAAAAAAAAAAGACAGTACCCTGTTTTTAAAAAGTGCTTCCTCAGAAACAACTTTTGTGGAGAGCATTAACAGCTTGGGGTATCAACATTTACTGTGAGATAAAGCCCGTTGGTATATCACAACTTTTCAGGCTCATCCAGTCTGCTGATTAAATTTTGAAATCTCAGATACAATGTTTTCAAAAAGGCCGTTTTTGAGTGAATTATCTGCAATTGGGAATTTTTCCCAAGCAAGGATGCAACAACGTCACTTTGGTGTGTCTTAATACCTCAGATTTGCTAGTGTAAAACTCGCAGCTTCACGCCGACTGTAATGGACCCCATCAATTCACCATAAACAGAAAATGAAAGATGCTAATAACTGAAAAAATTACATATGTAGAGCGGTCGTCCTGGATTTTTTAAAAGACTCTGTCTCAGTTTTCAGCCTCAACCATTTTACCTCACAGTAGCCCTACCCCTGTCTCTCTTCAGCATGTCAGGCTTATGCATATTTCATTTGCTCGTCTTCAGGGCAGCTATCAAATGAATCAGGCTTGGATGGATGGGGAGGAGCCGGGGAGCTGATGAAGAGGATGATGTGTGAAAGCGAAGGGGCTGGGTTTGGGGGATAACCAGTTGCACCTGCCCCCTCCTCTCCAGGAATGAATGAGTTATGAGATGAGAGGAGGTATGAGCGACTTATTCTCTCCAGCTGCAGAGGAGGACGGTACCACGATGTCTCGGCACTAAAATGTGGATTCCACACCTCTGATTTGTTTCTTCACTCCTCCATGGATCTTTTAAGGACACATAAATCTCCGACTCTGTGGCATTTAGGACACTGAGGGACGCTTATAACACCACGGCTCGTTCCCCTTCCTCTTCTCCACGGATCCAAAAGTTGGGAAAAGTCCTTGTCGCCACTGTGGGACCGTCAGCACCGCAGGTGTCAATCCCGAGTGGTACAAACCGAGGAAGGATGACAGACGGCATATAGCGGATATTTTTCTGGTTTCCTTTGTGGGAACGTTTGGGCAATAAAGTTTCTGTTTTTGGATTCAGAGGAACGAAAAAAAAAAAAACAGAAAACAAAAAAATGCCTTTTGATTTCGCAGGTTTGAAAAAGCAGGTGCTAAAACCTGGGAAGGAGGAGGCGAAGAACACCGTGGGCGACTCTTTAGGAAAGCTGCAGAGGTGAGAGGGTTCATTCGTGTGAAAAAGTGTGGAAAGGAAGCCTTTTGTACGTGTAAGCCGTGTAAATCGTGCAGGTGAGGGTCAACGTTGATGGTGAACACATGACATCTTCCTCCGTAAGAGATCCCGGAGACAAAGATTTGATTCTAGCGTTTGCCGAGCTAATGCCCGTGATGTAATCAGATAGTAATACATATTTTATATCTAATACATTTTAAACTGCAGCATTTGTATGTGATTGAGAAGCTCAAATATATATTTAGATAACTTGACCTAAAATGGGGGGTTACATAGACAAGACAACAAGGATGGAATTATTAAAACACAATGACAGAAAATAAAATAAATACATAAAACTCATTAAAGTTGAAGCCATATATAGGACAAAATAATGAAAGATAACTTTAGTGTGAATTTCTGGATTGTGTTTATTCAAGATCTAGTAATAATGACATTTATATTTATAACCAGGACTTAAGAGTAGAATAATAACGACATTCAAATATAAAACTTAACACAATTACTTCCACCAGTACTATTAGAAATAATAGTAATATTGGTAATACTAGTAATATTTATTTATTGGTTGTCAGTGTATAATAATTATCATTATTGCTACAATATTGTCAGTTTGATATGTTAGAAAACTCTTTTTCAACTCCGGCAAAAATATAGTGCTTTTTTTTTTAAAGTACAGCAATTCTCCTAATTTTAGACCTAAATATATCGGTCGTAGACTGAGAGGAAGTGGCAAATATTCAAGATGGGGACGCTCTGAGAGCAAAAACGCTTATTAATTCAGATAAATTAATGTTACAATTCATCAAAGCTTGTCCTGTCCTCTCCCACCGCAACAGAATTACTGTGCAAATTGCAACGTCCCTCCACTCCGTTGTTGCTTGGTAATATCTCAGCATTTAAGGAGGTCTTTTGCTGGCAGGTGTGAGCAGAGAGAGGTTGATTCAGGAGGTGGAGTAGACGTGGAAAGGAAAGACGTTAAGGAAACCTGATGACAGCAGATCACTGATCTTTATCCTCGTCTTTCACCTCCACCTCTGTTTGTCTGCTGCTTTTTGTAAACGTGCTTTCATATAATAATAATGATAAAAGGTATAATAATGTGACATGAAAATGCAAGAAGCTGAATAGATAACAATCCCTCTTTACTCTTTAGGAAATTAGATGGTAGCAATGTTGAGGACGAGAACAATATTGAACTGACAGAGGATGGCCGTCCGGTGGCGTCGGCACGACTTCCCGCCCCGCTGCTGGACTGCAGCTGTGGGGGTCTGCCCAAACGGTACATCATCGCTATCCTCAGTGGCCTGGGCTTCTGCATCTCCTTTGGCATCCGATGCAACCTGGGTGTGGCTATTGTGGAGATGGTGAACAACAACACCGTCTATATCAATGGGACTCCAGTCATTCAGGTACATTGTGACCTTGGACAGTACCCAGCAAGTTGAATACTTTTTTTTTTTTTTAAATCTTACTTTGGCTTCAAAGGTTTTAAGACACAGGTTTTAGTAAATGATATAAAAAAAGGTGATTTATTTCTGTATTATCTCAAAATGTGAAACTTATAAAAGAAGTATACGTCCAACTACACTGAGTATAAGGAAGTGGGATCCTCTCAAACCACACCACCTAGGCCCCGTTTACACGCTAACGTTTTCTGATGATAACGGAAAAGTTTGGTTGCGTTTGTATTGTTCATATACACGACAACCACAAATGTTTTCTCTGAAAATGGCACAATTTGAAAACGGGTTCCAGACTGTAATGGTTGAAAAACGTCCCTGTCTCTGTTGTTGTGTAAACAGGTAAAACTGATTTTTTCTTACAGGGAATCCCTGACTCATGCGCAGTATGATATAAATCAGTAGAAATGAATGCACATGATCATAACACAATAACTGCCTGCCCTACAATTTAAAAAAACACAGAAGAAGAAAATATCAACAATAGTGGATAGTGGAGTACCATTTGTGCTGCTGGCTCTTCTGAATAAAACAAAATTAGGTGCTTTTATAATTCAAAGTCACTTTATGCAACAGTTGAACCATGTCGTCTCTCTATAGTAAAACTTTTTTCAATGCCATTTCCAATGTTTATTAACTGTGGCGGCTTTTAGGCATTTAAAGTTTTAAATAACATTGCAAACATTTAAAATGTAACATTTAAATCATACAATTAGAAATACAATTTGAAAAATGTTTTGTAAACTGTATTTACTAATCCATTCCTGCAATTTTAAAATCCAATTTCTAAATGGAGATTTAAAAAACTATTTATAAATCTGATAAGAAATACCTTTTCTTATCAAACATTTAAAAAGGTATTATTTCTTTTCCCATTTCCATTTTCCTTTCACCTTCTTGCGTTTTCTTTTTACTTTACCCTCTTCGTGTAGCATTTCAGTGACCCCTCTGGTCCCTGTGCATTCTCTTAACGGTTTCCCTTTTCCATTTAGCTTTTGGGTGATTCTTCTGGTACCTGAGCACACTGAAAACCAAGTTAAACCAATCACAGTTGCCCAGCCGATGAAACCAGCTCTCTCATTGGTTACACAGCCCCTTGTTTAGACATGTGGATCACGACACGGCGGCTACCACAGGAATTACTGTGCACACACATAAATTGTTCCTGGTAGGGCGACGCAAACAAATACTGCTTTGAAATAAACTCTTAGGCATTTAAGCTGATTTTTGACTTAATAAAACTCAGTGGGCCAACAATAGCAGATGATTTGGCTCACCAAATAATCACAGACTTCATCATGAAGCTGAAACAACTTGGGTTCTGCGCCTCTCCTCTCCTCCTTCAGACTCTGGAACCTTGGTTTCCGAATGTAATGCCAAAATTGTTTCTGGTGTCTGAAAGGAACTGTCCAGTCCTTTTTGGTAATGACTTATAGTATAAAGAATGTGAGTTTCATCCCAGGTCTTGCATACATAAAGATCTGTGTAGCTGCTCTCCAATCACAAAGTCCAGCTGGATACTTGTGAATGGACTGAGCATCGCAACTTTTCTAAGTTGATAGTTATTCTTGCTGCTTATGATCCCTTTTCTACCACACCTTTCTCCTTCCACTGAACTTTCCATCAATATACAGCACTGTGAGCAGCCAGTTAATGTGGGTTACCCATTCTGTGACCGGTCTCAATGACAGCATAGCAAATTATTATGTACAACCTAATACGGCCATAACACATTTTTGAAGAGACAATCAATGATTGATGATAATGTAATTTTGACATGTAAATTGTAGCAACACTCCTTTCTATAATTTCAAGCCAGGAGTTTAATTCCCACAAGATAAACTAAAAAAGAAAATGTGGCTCAGTTTCTTGGGAAATGTAGAATAAAACCAGCATTACCTTTTATCATATGAATCAGGAATTGAACCCTGAGTGTCAGGTTACACTTTACATAGTGTTATTCTCAAATCACATGCAGTTAATTATGAAAAACAGGCTTTTTAGGTTTATGTTGGCCTTCGACGTTTTGTCACTGACTTATTCTCCGCCATAACATACAAAAAGGCCAATGTACACTTTCTTTCTTCGGGAATATCTGTTTGTAAAGAATTCAGTTTAATTACAAAAGTGTGATAATTAAGGAAGGCACTCTGCAATTTTATGTTCCATAAAAATGAGATTTTTGTCTTATATATTTTATTCATTCCTTTTTTTCAGAAAGCTCAGTTTAACTGGGACCCAGAGACCGTGGGGCTAATCCACGGATCTTTCTTTTGGGGCTACATCGTCACTCAGATCCCAGGCGGATTCATCTCCAACAAGCTGTCTGCAAACAGGTTGGCCTCTGTGTTTCAGTGTGCTGGTTTTAGCACTGGAAACTACGGTTTTAGCAGTAGAGCATATACAGATATCGAATTTTTCTAAATAAGTAAGAGTGTTAAAGTTAGGGGCGTGCAGTTTAAAGGGTTAAAGTTGTCTGGTGTGGTGAGCATTGCCGATGGAGCAGATAGCAATCCTGTAATAAAAGCCTCACAGGAAAAAAAAAAAAAAAGGACATGCCACTGACAGAGTTAATAATGAAAGATCCTGCTTGTGATCTCCTTCTGAAACAGCAGCCACTGGAATATTACAAGTGTCACTTACACGCTGCTATGGAAAAAAAAGGCGATGGGGGTGTGAGGTGTACAGGAGCGCAATGGCACAGAGATGGTGAAGCAGAAACTAGTGGGTTGAATTGGATGTCTTTTTTTTTTATCTCAGTCTGTGAATGACAGAGGTGTGAGATATGTCTGACTATAATGCTGACTGAGACACTTTGACGGTCATAGATTCAAAGATGTGGTGCAATATCACACCGCCGCAGCTTTCAGGCACGTCACGGTGTTTGTCGTCCTTTCAACATCTGCAGAAAGATTTGGGGAGCATCTCGCATGCAGGTGCATCTCATCAAATTAGAAACATCACTTTATTTCAGCAAAAAAGTTTCAAATCTCCTCAAAACTCTTGATCGGGCTTTGCTTTACAGCTCTACCGAGACCCAATTTCCCTTCCACTCAATTTTCCATTAATATGAAATCCCTCTTTAGAAATCACGTTTTGTGTTTTTATGTAATGCTGGCTTCTGTTGGTCAGCAAAAAAAAAAAAAAAAAAAAACAGACATAAAGAAGGTGGAGGATTTTACATACTTAGGGTCAACAGTCCAGAACAACTGCGAGTGTGAAGGAGATGTGAAGAAACGAATCCGAGCAAGGTGGAACGGCTGGAGAAAAGTATCATGTATTAAAAAAAGGGAAAGGTGTATCAGGACGGGAATGAGACCAGTGATGTTGTTAGGCTTTGAGTGAGACTGAGGTAGCGACTGGAGGCAGAGCTGGAGGTACCAGAGATAAAGACATTGAGGTTTCCTTTGGGAGTGACAAAGATGGATGGGATCAGGAATAAGTACATCAGAGGGACAAGCTCATGTTAAAGACAAAGAGGCCAGACTGAGATGGTTTGGACACACACAGAGGAGGGATAGTGAGTACAGTACATCGGTATAAGGATGCTGAGGGTGGATCTGCCAAGGCTGTAGGCCTGAAGGAAGACCAAATAGGAGATTTATGGATGGAGTAAAAGAAAACATGTAGGTAGTTGGTGTGAGAGAAGAAGATAGTTAGATGGAGACAAATTACTCGATGTGCCGACCATTGAAACGGAAAAGCCGAAAGAAGAAGAATTTTGTGGCTTTGTGTGGAGCATATGATAATCAGAACATTATGTTTCTATTTTTTTAAATAAAAGGTTGTGTTTGTCTTATATGACCATGTTTGTGAAATTAATTAAAGAAATTTTAAATTAAATTACTGGCATACTATTTAACTTATTGAGATACCCCTGTATACACTGGAAGCATAGACAATGAAGACAATTAATCATTTTCCCAAGGAGAATTATGCCACATAAAATAATTTTGCAAGTTTAGATACAAATAAGAAGACAGTGATTTATGCTCAGATTTAAAAAAAAAAATAAACAAAACTTTAAAAAGTCCCAGAGGAGCTTTGACTGAGCAGCTTAAATACATTTGTGGTCAGATTATTCTCCTGCTAAGTAAAACAACACAAACACGAGTCTTTGTATGAAAAGGTGGCAGCAAAAACATAAAACGCGTCAGTTTATCTTAGGTCTAGCTAAAATCTGCTCGTTAGCATAGTTTAAGGTGGGATTTACTGTTGGCTGACATAAACTTTAGCTAACTTTCTACCTACCAGCACTTCTAAGTTATTTTATTTCCTACTCACCTATTCCTATTTTGTTTCATAGTTTTATGTTATCTCAGTGGAGATGTATTTCCCAAAAACACTTATTTGTTGAATCACATAAGCTGTTCAGATGGAGTCCAGATTCATTGTAAACCCTTGTTTTTTGTTCACAGAGTTTTTGGGGCAGCCATTTTTCTAACATCGGTGCTGAACATGTTCATCCCATCCGCTGCGAGGGTGCACTATGGCTGTGTCCTGTTTGTACGCATCTTACAGGGGTTAGTAGAGGTAAGGAAAGAAATCTGTCTGCTAATAGTCTGGAAAAATGAGCAAAGTCATTTGCACGCTGGAAGAGAGAGTGATGTGAACAATACGACAGGTTAACATCTACACATCTAAAAATAGATTTTGCTATTAATAATGATAGATTAGGCCTAAATTGAGATCTAAGAAAAGTATGCTGAGAGTTTTTGTGTTGGAGTGAGACATATTAGGGTTACTTAAGGTGGAGACACACCCCATCACCCAAACCGGCCGTTCCGACGGAAAATTGCATCGTATGAAGTTGAAGTAATTAGATGTAATTGAAGTAAACTCCATTTGTAGAGGGAACCCTTTATGTATCTAATAGGTCTGGAAAACAATCTGTACTGATCTGTCCGTCGGATCGGTCAGATGGTTTGGTGTGTCTTGGCCTTGACTCTTTCTTTTTTCGCACATCCGCTGGACGTTGCTGACTTGCTCGGCCCCATTGCTTGTCCTTGTTTACTCATTTCGTGCATGCAAAATATTGTTCTTTCAATCTAATGATTTTGCTATGGTAAATATACACAAAAGTACTGTGTTTACTAAGTAATAGAGCCAAAACAACGTATAAAACAAAGGCATAAAACATAATAAGCCAACAGGGCATGATAATTTAATCTGGAAACATTTTTACACAACCAGAGTGAGCTGCAGGTAGAAATGTGTAAAGCCAAAGTACAGGACTAGGCCCCTTTAAGCTCTAAAAGTTTGAATATTGTGTGCCACCTATCTGTGAATATAGAGATTGCAGCCTCTTTACTGTCCCACAACTTCTCTCTTCCAGCCTGCAAAGTACATATACAGCCTGTTGTTAGTGTATATGTGGTCTGGGCTCCTTTTGCGTGACGTAAGGTATCAATCTGGCATGGCATGTTGGCAAACAGACTGTGCCTCTGCTAAGGTGCTATATGGAAGCCCAGGTTACTTTAATAACACCCTCCAGCTCATCTAAATTTTTGGCTTGGATGTTTCATTTTCCCCTCATTAATCCAAGGTTTGTCAGTGGGTACTGAACCAAATATTGGTACTTTTAGCAGTGTACAGGTGTCAAATCCTGCTAGAAAATGAAATCAGCCTCTTCATAACGCTTTGTCAGTAGAGGGAAGCTTGAAGTGCAGATTACGTTCAGATTATGTGTCCTTCTTGGAGTGTCTAGATTATGTCCTGGAAGGGGTGCCATGTGGGGATTCTGTGGAGGGTGTTGCAGAGGGTCCTTCTGATTTCCAAACCTTGTATTTGGAAGCCATAGTTTTACATTTGGCCTTCTGTGTTGGGGGATTGTCTCTGGACTAAAGCAGTGCAGGTTAGGCACAGTGGTGTCTTGTTCACAAGTGATGGTAGGATCAAATTAGGAGACGGCCAGATGGATCAGGGCTTCATCTGCAGTAATGTGGGGACAGCTTTGGCCTGTTGTGATGAAGAAAGAGCTGAGCAACAAAGCAATGCTCTTAATTTCTTGGTCCGCTTACATTCCCACCCTCACCTATGGTAATCAGATTTGGATTAGGAATCAAACTTCTCCATTTTGGAAACAAACGGCCAAAATGTGCTTCCTCTGGAGGACGGCTACACTCAGCCTTAGAGATAGGGGGAGGAGTTTAATCATCTTGGAGCTTGAAGTAGAGCCATTGCTTCTCCACATCTAAAGGAGTCAGTTGAGTTGGTTTGGGCATTTTTTTAATGTGTATCTTTCCCATTTCTTTCGCTTATTGAATAAAACCAATGTACTGGCCATCATTACATCATTTTCTTGTTAATTGTAAAAACCAGAAACGGGGAAAAAAAATGGAAATCATCATGCAGTTTCCATTTTCACTCAAAAGTGGGAATTTCTGATTTCCAACTTGAGACAATTACATAGAACGCCACAATCTGATTTCCAGACTTGAAAAGCTGGACTTTTAACACCATCCCAAACTTTCATACATAATACATCTTCCCTGTTACATAAAAAGATGTAATAACAGTAAAGTCAACTATTACACGCTTGCAGGCTTTTTTTTCTTATTTTAGTGGAATGACACTGCACTGTGTAGACTTTAGTAAGGAACAAGCTGCTACAGTGATGAACTTTGTAAAATAAAGAGTAATGCTTTGTTATTCGGATCATTTAGTACAACAATGAGCCGTTTCTACTGGTTTGTTTGGTTTGCATTTGTTTAAAGATCCACGTTCTAGCTTTGCAGCATCCGTTTTTATCTAAATTGAGAGTTTTGTCTGACGTGGCGACAGGTTGTCACTCATTGGTCATCCGTGGGTGTAAATGTGCCACTGCCAAACTCAAGCTCTGTAGCAATGAAATCATGACAAAGACGATGCATATTTCTATTAAAGTAACTCTGGCTCACATAACCACAGTAAAGCAATTAAAAAAATCCCATTAAAAAATCCCGTTTCCTCTAGTTATTGGTGATCCATAGAGAATCTATATGGGGCAAGTTATATGCAAAACATTCTGACTGCTGTTTTCTTTGTTTGTAGGCAGGATGATCATACAATGACTGCTTTTTCCTAAATGTCTGACTAATTAACCCTCTAAAGCCCGTCTGCTTTGTATCCCAGGTTTCCCCTCAAGCCAATCCTTGACCGTTTGTCTTCCTGCACCTTGTTCCCTTTAGGGAGTCACGTACCCGGCTTGTCACGGGATGTGGTCCAAGTGGGCGCCGCCTCTTGAACGTAGTCGACTGGCGACCACATCGTTCTGCGGTGAGTCGCAGCTCTCCTTTCTTCACTCCTACAAACAGCAGCTCTCAGTTTCGTCACCGATCCAAACATCTTCCACGCAGCCTCTTCACAAGTCACTCTGAGGGTGTCAAGTAAATGGACGTGAGCGAGCTTGCTCTGCTCCGCAGATGCTGACCCTCGCAGCCTCTATTGAAATTTAAATAACAGTGTTGCACTTTAAACTGGTACCATGACAACCCGTACATCAAAACCCTCTTGACATTGTCTGTAAATGAACACAGCTCACCTGTGTGCAGTCTGAAGGAGTTTCTCCGTCCATTCACCGAAATGAAGCGTCACATTGCTTACCGTCCAAAAGCCCTCTCAGCGTTCGCCGCTCTATAGAAATTCAGCGCGGCTCATGAAAGGCGCCAGACTGCAGAAAACAGGCTAAAACACGGACTCCGTAATGGCAACGCTAATGGTTCACTTTGACAGTGTGTTTGCTCAATGACTCTAATGCATGTCTTTGATTTGTTTGTAGTCAATAAGACACATTTTAACTCCTCAGCGTTGATGTATTGTATTGAATGTTGCTGCTGGATTTCAGCTGTTTTAATCATGAGGGAAAAGAAGAAAAAAACAACAACAACCAAAGGAAAACCTATTTTTCAGTGGCTGTCACTGAGATGCAGTGACTGACAGTGGTGTTTGGTGTCATCAGGATCCTACGCTGGAGCCGTGATCGCGATGCCTTTAGCTGGAATCCTGGTTCAGTACGTCGGGTGGTCATCGGTCTTCTATATTTATGGTGAGGCACAACACAACAGACACAAAACTGCCACAACCAACTTCCTTTACACAATTTGAATTACAGTAAAACTGCTAAAAGAATCGACTTCTTGTCTCTATTCAACTTTATTAAAAATATAATAGGCACATTTCCAGTTAATTTTCCGGGAACCGGTGTACAGTAAATCTGTTTTTAACACCACCCAATGGTCATACATGGTGGTGGCTGCATCATGCTTTTTGAATGGCTTTTCTTAAGCAGGGATAAGAAAACTATTCAGTGTTGTTGGGGAAATGGACTGAGCTAAAATACAGCGCAATCCTGGGAAGAAAAAAAAAAACAGTCAGAGGCTACAACAGGCTTGAAACTGGGACAAAGGTGCACCTTCAAACGGGACAACTACTCCGAACCTGCAGCTACAACTAGAATGGAATGGTTTAGATAGAATAATAGTCATATGTTAGAATGAGAATCAAACCGGTGGCAAGACTTAAAATGTATTTTCTGCAGATGCTCCACATCCATGCTAACTGACCTTGAGAGGAGTGGCAAAAATCGTATTCTTTAGATGTTCAAAGCTGTTCCAGGCATGTCCTAAAAGTCTTGACCCTGTTAACGCTGCGAAACGTAGCTCTACAAAGTATTGACATTTTGCAAAACAAACAGATCTATTTTATATATAGAAACAATTCAGTCCATCTATAGTGACAGATTCAAAGTCAGTTGCACACACAATTGGATCCTGCAGCAATGCAGTCAAGTTTGGTTTATTGTGCCAGTTGGTAAAAAATGTAAGGGAACAGTGCCGATTGCTCGACTCACTCACTTTGCAGCAATTCATCCTCCTGAACACACGTATTGTGACAGTGGATGGTTAACTGCATTGTGTCATTAACTTTGCAGCAATCCCTCATACTGAGTAATACATGTAGAAGAAACTTGCAGCAGAACTTGGCCTTAGTTAGAACAACCGTGTGCATTTTTTAGCTGGTGGTCGAATGCTGCTTTCTCTCCACTGTAGCTCTTCTTTAGATAATTGATCAATACCAGCCACTAATAAGCCTGATTTTAATAACCTCATTGGTAAATACAGGAGGCAAGTTTGTTTGAATGAAAATAGACGGTTTAATTCCACATACGTTCCTTCTCATAATCTGTGTGCGACACGTCGCTCCCCGCCAGTTGTGCTCGGTGTGTTTTTGCACCTGGGTTTTTATCTAAAATGCTTCTTGGTTGGATTAAAATGATTAACAGTCACATGAAATTTGTACCTGGGCCAACGTGTTTTAATAAAAAACCCACTCTGATCTCACGGCGATATGATCTTATGATTTATTGATGTAAATTAGCATTTTCCTGTCCTACCTCTGTGACTCATGCGGGGACTATTTTTAATAATGGAAATTCATGCGATCCAGAGAGGGTCTGTGCTCGCTTTAATTAATTTGTCCTACACTCGCTCATTCTTACTTTTATAAAAAAAAGCTTTGCAGCAAAGACAACCACCGTGCTGAAGCCAAGCGCGTTCTGCTCTTATCTCGTCTGAAGGGGTCTTTGGGATCCTGTGGTATATCCTGTGGCTCCTGCTGGCTTACGGAAGTCCTGCTCAACATCCCACAATCACAGAGGAGGAGAGGTTGTACATCGAGTCTGCCATCGGGGAAACGATGAACCAGCTGAGTGTTACAGAGGTGTGCATGTTTAGCAAACTTTGGAGTTCGTTTTTTTTTCTTACGGACACACTGACGCACACGTTTGCCCTCCAACAGAAATTCAAGACTCCGTGGCGTCGTTTCTTTACCTCCATGCCGGTCTACGCCATCATTGTGGCGAACTTCTGCCGCAGCTGGACCTTCTACCTGCTCCTCATCAGCCAGCCGGCGTACTTTGAGGAAGTTTTCGGATTCCCCATCAGCAAGGTCAGCCTCATAGACAGACTTTTTTTTAGCCCACTGCAGTTTTGAGGAAGAAAAAAGAAAGGTTACTCTACAGTTACGCACTCTTGTGTCTCCTTTCTTAAAAATGTAGACCACTATCACAATCCCTGAGTTGGTAGAATGCTATTCAAACAGATATAAATAAACCAACATAATCCCAGTTCTAAAGTCCTTACACTGGCTCCCTGTATCTCAGAGAATAGACTTTAAAATAATTCTGTTAGTCTATAAATCCCTAAATGGCTTAGCACCTAAATACATCACTGACTTGTAATCAGTGTATCAACCTCCAGACCACTAAGGTCTTCTGGCTCCAGCCTACTCTGCATACCTAGAACCAGAACTAAACACGGAGAAGCAGCATTTAGTTCCTATGCTCCACTTATCTGGAACAAACTTCCAGAAAACTGTAAAAGTGCGGAAAGCCTGAGTTCTTTTAAATCAAGATTAAAAACACATTTGTTTAAAATTGCCTTTGAATGTTCTAGTTAAACTGTTTTACTGTTTTTAATGTTTATTTTTGTTTCTACATTCTATCCCTACTTGCTTTCATTCCTATTTTTTAATCATGTGAAGCACTTTGCATTGTCTCTGTACTGAATTGTGCTATATAAATAAATTTGCCTTGCCTTGCCTTGCCTTGCCTTCTACACCAGCAGGTTTTAAGTGCATGTTAGGATTATGGCTACGTGAATTAATTACAATCATTAAAAGGTTTTGGAGAAGACAAGGAGAAGGAAACAAAAAAGGTAACCATGGCCCTGAATGCTCTAAGAGATGCAGTTGGAAACAGAACGTTAACGGCTGACTGTCACAGGAGGCAGGTGGTCAAAATCCTCGACTGATCGTCAAAATACCCGAAACAAGGCAGGTGGCAGCAGCCACTAAAGCTTCGGTTTCCACAGTAAGGCATGTAATAAATGTCTCAGGAGCCAAAGACATTCGTATCAATGGACCCAAAAGCACGAGAAACGTCTGCCAACTTACTCTACAGAGGTTTTGGGGTTCTGTTATGTGGATGGATTATAGGAAATATCAGTGGATTGTTGTCAGAATGACTCCTGAACCGATGCATCCATGTCATCAGTATTTCAACATAATGTTCTTTCCCCATATATCCATGTCTATTTCGTAGTTACGGTACAAAGCCATGATATCCTCATCTGGGCCAGGGGTCACCAACCTTTTTGAAACTGAGAGCTACTTTATTGGTGTCGTGTCACACGAAGGGCTACCAGTGCTGAGCTTTGAACTAGAAGAGTCAGTGTTCACCTTAATTTAATTTAAAATAAACATATTTTTCATGCTTTATTATATGTATTCTCATTTTTAAATCTATGTTAATGCAAGTGTGAATAGGAACAGGAAGAGTAATCGAATAAGGTAAGGCTTTATATTAAGGTCCTTGTAATAAGCATTAGTTAATCGGTAATAAGACCTTAATAAGTGCCTACTAGATGCTTATTAACATTATTATTTGTTTATAAGACTATATATGCATTAATAGACTCCCTATGATATTGTTAATAGCAGACTATAAGATATTTATAATAACTTATAAGAAACTTGTTAAGATCTTTGTAAGTGCACGCAAGATGCTTATTAACATTGTTATGTGTTTATAAGACGGTATATGAATTAATAGTATCATTACAATATTGTTAATAGCAGACTATAAGAGATTTATAAGAACTCATAAGAAACTTGTTAAACATTGTTGATGCTTAAGTATATTAATAAAAAGTCCTCCTCAGCATAGGCACTTATTAAGGTCTTATTACCTATTAACTAATGCTTATTACAAGGACCTTAATATAAAGCGTTACCAAATAAAGTTTTAGATTGTAGCTCACTGGAGGGTTGGGCTGAAAACATTTGAGAACTTCTGGTCTAATTGAACATATAGTTGGTTTATTTGGATCATTCTACCAACTCAGGGATTAGCTTTGTAACACGTTACCTTCTGAACGGGTGTATTGTTTACAGGTGGGGATCCTGTCCGCCGTCCCCCACATGGTGATGACGATCATCGTCCCTATCGGAGGACAACTGGCGGACTTCTTGCGGAGCAAAAAGATTATGTCAACAACAAATGTGAGGAAACTCATGAACTGCGGAGGTACGCTGGTGTAACCATTTCTCAAATATTACTGTTACGCTAAAACTCAGTGAGGACCATACCAAGATTTACCAACTACACAACAAAGCTCCTATTTTGAAATGCACCTGAATCCCTTCAGAAATTCCCGAATGAAAACATGCACCCTTTTCTGCTCATTTTATTAACATATTTCTATTATTAACCTGATTATTAAGAATACCTTCACATGAGCTAATTTGTTGCCTTTTTCTCAGGTTTTGGTATGGAGGCCACTCTCCTGCTGGTTGTTGGATTTTCTCACACTCGAGGAGTCGCCATTTCTTTCCTCGTGCTGGCTGTAGGCTTCAGTGGATTCGCCATTTCAGGTTCTTAAACCCTCAAACTTTAATTTACTTAATAAAGAGTTTTATTCTGTGATGCAGAATTTTGCACATTTTCTAATTAGTCTAAAGACCCACCTATTTCCCTTTGTTCCACTGTACAGACTTTATGTTTTGGTATGTTGTAGATTGTTTTCTAGGACACTACAAAAGTCCCGTATGGATGCAGATTAATTTTCACGTCATTACGTTCTTTTAACACTAAATGTGTGCATGCTGTGCTTTCAGGTTTTAACGTCAATCATCTGGATATTGCTCCTCGCTATGCCAGTATCCTGATGGGTATTTCTAACGGCGTTGGAACGCTGTCGGGAATGGTGTGCCCCCTAATTGTCGGAGCTTTGACTAAACACAAGGTGAAAAAGCTTTAGACAGACAGAAAAGTATTCTCTCACCTCACTCTCATTCACCGGACAGATTTTTACTGTTTTTGTCATACTTGAAATGTTTTACATTGTCAAACTAGTTTTTATGTTGATAAGAAAAAGTGCTTTTTGTATTTAATTCTATATATTTTTTATCTGATATTAAATTTGTTTTATAATCCGACAAAAACGGCAAGAGCAGAAAAACATTGTCACAGTGCTGTGTATGTTCATAGAAGCTTTTTTTTTAAAGTTTATTTTACATAAAAATGAAACTACTGTGAATCGCTATTTCAGAGTAGGGATCCTAGATTATTTTAATAAGGGAAATAAGCATTTCAACTAAACTTGTCGGAAGGAAACTAATTGTCTTCAAAATATTTAAATATTCAGCAGAAATCATCAACCGCAAAGAAAAAAAAAAACAAAGCTGGATAGATTCACTGGAAATAAAGGAACTTGTTTATGCTTTTTCATAGATTTCAGTAGTTTAAGTTGTTTTGGCTCAGAGCCTCTGAACACTGTCTTGTCTATCTGGGGCGTGTTTTAATTAAACAGGCGGGTCGCCCTGGTCCGCACCAGTTCTAAGCTCCTAGGCGCCAGTCGAGGCCGAGGTAGAGACAAACCACTGTAGCGCAGTTCCAGTAAACCCAAACACGACACTCCAGTCGCAGGATAAAATCGTTGTAGTCCACTGGCTTGAAAAGCTGCTCTGAGATCTAAAAGACAAAAAGAAAAACCCAGAAGAATCTCTTTTGCCTGTGATTAATTAAAGATGATTATAAACCTTGAAAAGCACTGACTCTCTACTGCAGGGGGGATAGTAAGCCTATCAAGTAAGTGGGCAGTAGATAAAAAGAAATATATATATAAAAAAGTAAAGTTTAAAATAATAATTAGTGGATTTTAGTGCATATTATTAAATTCTGTCTTTTTAACACTTTTTGTTGTGAGGCAGATTTGAAATTAATAGACTGTAATATTCTGGTCTGATTTTTTTTTTTTGCACCCATTGTTAAACTAATTTTCCAAGATATCCACAAAACACCTCATTAATCAACGTCTATGGGATTCTTTCTATTTAGATGAAATTTGCATGAAATAGAGAACATGTTTATGTGAACTCCTGTGTTGCTGTGACATTTGCAGCTATCCAGTGGTTATGTCTATAATTGAACTTACAGTGAAATGTATTATACTTAGTGCAGGTGTGGCAGGATTGCGGATATCTATCATAATCTCAGTGTTTCGTCGCTGATAGATCAGTAAACCCGCCTCTTCCATCTCCCCACAGACTCGTCTGGAGTGGCAGAACGTCTTCGTCATCGCCGCCATGGTGCATTACACGGGGGTCATCTTCTATGCTATCTTCGCGTCAGGGGAGCAGCAGGAGTGGGCCAACCCCGAGAGCCTGAGCGAGGATAAATGCGGCATCATCGACGCCGACGAGCTGGCCGAGGAGTCTGAGCTCGCCAGCGAAGGCGACCTGGCTTTCAAGAAGAGCTACGGGACGACGGACAATTCGTACGCTCAAAAGCAGGGCTGGAAAAAGAAGAAGGGGGTCACCATGAGGGGGGAGGAGGAACACGGCGTTAACGGGGACTACCAGGACGGGTACCAGTGAGACAACGCGCGGATCACGATTACAGGACTCCCAGAGCGCTCGGATGACACTGAAGGTCTGATTTCAGTCCACGGAACAATTGAAGGGAAACAAGAGGAGCCGCAGCATCATGAGCACCTCAAGACAACCTTTTTTTTTCTTCATGCTTTGACAAAAGAATCTAGAGTACCGTGCAAACAAATTCAGACCATTTCTAAATCAGAATATTTCATTTCAGGGGGAGCCAGGCAT
The DNA here is from genome assembly GCF_011125445.2 of Fundulus heteroclitus. Classification (NCBI taxonomy): domain Eukaryota; kingdom Metazoa; phylum Chordata; class Actinopteri; order Cyprinodontiformes; family Fundulidae; genus Fundulus; species Fundulus heteroclitus. The sequence goes on from NC_046362.1 coordinate 22,480,332, forward strand.
TCTCGTAATATGTTAGTGGTCTTGATCCATAACTCTCCGGGTTTCCTTCTTAAGGCTTTGTCTGTTTTTCCACATATTTCTGATCAGTCCATCCTCACAAAGTATTGTGCAGCATGAAAGGAAAGAGAAGACGAACAGCCCTCACAAGGTTTCATCTTAGTTTTTCAGCCAGTAGCTTTTTGGGAAGAATGTTGTTATAGTTACAATACTATTAGATGCCTGTCAGAGGATTTTAAATTCAGTATTTTTTTTTTTTTTTTTTTGGACAGAAAGTAAATTAGATAAATTGGGTTTTACCATTCAGTCCCTTTCTACATCCATTCAATGGAACTTAAACAAGTACTGAACCATTGCATATCAGTTTAATTTTCGTTCTAGTTTATTTTGTTTAATTTAATCTATGGACATTAAAAAAAACATTAATGTGTGATTATATTATTTTCTGCATAGGGCCAGTGATCAAAGCAAAAATTAACTTATCAACATCCTGCTGATAGATATTTTTTTTATTGATGTCACTAAACATTTTCTCCTACCAAACTATGAGGAGATTAGAGAAAATAACCTCAAATCCTCTTTTTAAGGGGAAAAATCATGCAAAATCCAAATTTTTAACCCCTAGATACATGTTGTTGTGTTCTTGGAGTCCCTCGGAGTGCAGAAAACTTTAATTTAGTCTCTCCAGATGCTGTGTAGAAATCTTTATATTTTGTTTGGGTCATGTTTGTCAAGCCGTTCAGTCTTCTCTGCTCTTCAATACACTTTTGCAGCCTTTAAAAAAAATCATTCCTGTCAATCTGGTCAGGTTTTTGGACTGAGAATGAGCATAAAAAGTGGCCATTGAGATTTAAAAAGCATGAGGAAAGATCTAGACTCCCAACAAGATTGGAAACAGTTTGGCTCCATGGCTGGCCCAAGGTTATCTGAAGCCCTTATCAGAATTTGGTTTGGGGTCCCAGTTCCAGCTAAAGCGCATCGCAAATACAAAAACTTTTGACAGTCGGGAAGGAGGGGGGGAAATCTAATGTTCAGTTCACAAGTCAAAAGGTTGTCACTGGTTGATCTACTTACAAACAATCCCTGTGTGGAGGAAATTAAATCTATAGATAAATCAGCTGCAGAATATAACCATGTTTTCTGTAGCATCAGAGATGCACTGATCAGCTTTGATCTGCGATCCACTTGTCAAATACTAAAATGGATAGTATTTCACATGTGGATATGTGCATTAAATAAATCAATAGGCATAGTCTTGTAATTCTCTGCTAGTTTCAAATCTACCACCTCTATGAAAGGATGTTTTTTTTCTCGCGTAAGCGTTAAAGTCTTTAGTAAAGAGAAGAAATTCATAATTGGCAGCTCAGACAAAAAGTCATAAACTTTTTTCCTGCCAGGTGGAGTCAGATGATTGCATGCTGTGAAGCTGTTCATTTTGTCCAAGTTTTCTTGGGGGAGATTTCAAACACCAGTTGCAATTGCAAAGTTCGCTTATACCTCTGGCTGGCCCTATTTGACTTCTTGGAAGCAACATATAAAGAAATGAGGGACGACTTACATTTTGCACAGTACTTTGGTTAACTGTAACATGAAAATGTAAAAATAACAAATAAAAGGCTAACATCGGACATCACTCTGGCATTAGAGAGCCAGTGGGGAAAAGCAGGATATGTCGGTCATTAAAAAAAAAAACGAGACAAGGAAATTACATATTTAACCCATGTTAGAAAAAAACTGTCTGTTTTGCACAGTGCGAACCACTGTAACCAGCACTATGCTGAAGACACACGAGAAACACATATCAACTTCCATCCCATTCTCCTATTTCCTGCAGATTGCGCCGATTAGTTTCTGTTAATCTATGTGAACAATGTTTTGTGTCAGCTATGCAACATGAAAAAAAAAACCCTGAAGGAATGTAACGATGAGACTTCAGTAGACCACAGTGTTAATGGTGTCAGTCTTCATAGGTTTTTCTGTGTATATCTGCTGTTGGTGAATGGTTTAGCACCGTGTCACTGCTTTTTGCTTGTTCGAGCAGGTCTTAGTGCCCTCGTCTGCTTGGGAACCATCTTTAAATAAGCTTTATTATTTACTGAGCTCTGAGCTCCACGCTGTAATTGGACGAAACGAATGTTGAGCTTCTTTCGCGTTCTCTACATGGAGATCCGGTTAAAAACAATGGAGCATCTGACTGTAATCATAAAAGAATGTGGGAAGTACTCTCTGTGACTGTAGAACAAAGAAACTGTGTTGTAAATTTGAACTTTTTAGGCTTAATTTGCACATGAACACATACAGTGTAAAAAAAAATGTCATTATTGTAAATTATTGAGATTGTTTATGGGGAATAATATAAAAGGCTTTAAGGTTCTAGATTACTGGGTAGTGTTTATGTGAATGATGAACATTTTTTTGTTCCTTTGTGATGTCAAGTAAACTTAAAGACTTTATAAAATTACTAATTGTCTGTCTATAGATGTGAAAACAAAATCCAAAGTTTACTCACAAATCATTATGTTCAGTTTGAAATCAGAGCGTTGAATTGCAGCATAATGTTGGATTTATTTATTTTTCAGGTCTCATTGCCCAGAAGATCTTGTTGAGGGGGAAAAAAGCCATGTGTTCCCAGAAATCTTTAAAACACATGGTCTAAAGCAGGGTTGTCAAACTCATTTTGGTTGAGGGGCCGCATACAGCTTAATCTGATCTCAAGAGGGCCACACGAGTTAACTCATTGCAAGATTAAATAGAACTAATAAATGTGGACTTGTTGATTTTTATATTAAGTTAATTTCACTTTTACACAATATATTATGAATAACCTCAGCGTTTTTAAGAAAAGTATGTGCAATTTCAACAATACTTTTACTCAGTTAAACATTTACTTGTGCATTATGCATAAGAACTGATCACAGTGATTGTACAATGTTGAAAAACATTTATTCACATTTTTTGGAACTTAAAAACACTGTCCTGCATGACAAAATACATCAAACAGATAAAAATTGAGAAAGTATTTGAATTTTTCCACACCTGAAGCTTAATCTGCTAATTAAAACACAGCGCCCCTCGTGGACAATATAGGAACTGCATATTTTCAATTAAACAAAGTACATGTTTTTTTCAATAATTGTTTTATCATTCTCTTCCTTTTATCTTGACCACTTGTGAAAGTCAAATCTGATGAGCTCTTTGTGGCATCTTATTGCCACATTGCCAGACAGGACACTGGGAAAAAAAAAAAAAAAAATTATCATTATCATTATCATTTTTTTTATAATGATAATGCATTTAGCCACAGGGCCAGACTAAATTGTTCGGCGGGCCAGATCCGGCCCGCGGGCCGTATGTTTGACACCCCTGGTCTAAAGGCTCCCTTGCTTCTGCTTTATTATAATGCAATCTTTCACTTTTTTGACACTCTTGTGCTACCGGGGAGTGAAAATCCCACTTTTCCAAGATGTGTTGCTGAGGTCCACTGGGATCCTGGTGTTATGTGGGAAGTGAAAGACAGAAACAGAATGAGAGAAGGGACAAAATTAACAAAACAGACAAAATTTTTAAAAGTAAAAACTAGCATTCAGGTATAGAAATGCAAAACTAGATATGATTCTTTTATTGCGATTGCATACATAATGCATAGACAAGATTCAGGTAAGCTCCCATTGATTGTCTTTTAAGAAAACAGTGTGTGCACTCCTTCACCCTCTTATAAACTGGCTCAGAGCTTGTTTTTCTAGTTGTTTCTCTCTTAAATGTAGCCGCTGAAGAAGCTGGTACTGCATTTATTTTTGTCACATAAAGTACTCCTGGATCAGTTTTTCTATGTTCTTTATGTATACTGCAAAGTTCAGTGCAGCAAAGGCTCTTGGGTAAAAACTGTTATCCGAGTCATGTGTAAAAACAAAGACACCCATCTGCGTTTTTCTAACATATTTGGACACGTGGATACTTAACATGTATTTTTAACAGCACAGAGTATTTCTATTAATGAAGGTAAACTAAACAGAAGAAAACAGCTTTCAAAAAAGCAGGTTTTCTCTAGTGAAAAAACAACATTTATTCTGACTTAAAATGGCAAATATCACACACAGGCATATCATATCAGGTGTACAGAATTGGAAAATCATCAATCAGTATTTTTAAAGGAGGGTTAAACAGGGGGAATTGCATATATTTACTGTTGAGGTGACAGATGAACATCAAGGGGAGATCCAAGGACCTTTCTGAGGCCATCAGAAAGAAGATTGTATGCAGTATGTATTAGATGATGCTTTAGGAAAATGTGAGACAAAACTGTAAAACAAGGGATCAAAACATTAAGTTGAAGCAGAAGTGGACCCTGCAACATGACAAAAACATCAAGCAGTAAATCCACCACAAACTGACAGAGGCTTAGGAAATAGAAAGTCATGGGGAGAATTAAGACCTAGAGCCCAGCATCACTGATGCTGTGTGGTGACTTGAATCCAGCTCTACATGCAAGAAATCCCTCAAACATCTCTTGGCTTAAAGTGAGGAGTGGGGCAAACGTTCTTCAGACCGATGTCGGAGACTGGAGAAAGTCCACAGGAAGTGTCTCACTGAAGTGATTTCCAACAATAAAGATAAGACTATTATCTGCTTCTGGGTTGTCCTAGCCTGTTCCTGAGTTACAAATCACATTTTTGGTCATATCTTTTGTTTATAAAGTAGTATGTCTTTAGTCTTTACTTAAAATTATCCTCTTTATTTTCTGGAGATCAAGAAAAAAAAAAGTTGGACACTGATTTTTGAAAGTTTTTCAATAAAATGGACTGAACATTTAATGGGAATGGTGGTTAAATAACTTTATTGTAGAAGATTAAAAACAGAAGCATATGTTGAAAATCAAATGTAAAAAATAAGCCAACTGAAAAATGGCATTAGGACATCTTTAATCAGAAAAAGAGGTTCAGAAGCATAACAATGAAACAAGCCAAAAAGGCATAAAAGAGGAAAAGCATGATTTTCTCTCTCTCTGTCTCTCTCTGTCTCTCTCTCTCTCTCTCTCTCTCTCTCTCTCTCTCTCTCTCTCTCTCTATATATATATATATATATATATATATATATATATTGTATATATATTTATGTATATATAATACACATATATATATATATATAATACACACACACATATATATATATATATATATATATATATATATATATATATATATATATATATATATATATATATATAAATGACCTCTTATTTAAATTATGAGGATATGCTCTTCTTGCTTGTTGTTTATGTGAAGATGGTCAAAGTTTTAAACATGTGTCTGTTTTCAGTCCCACTATAAACATCCTTAACGTTATCTATCCTCGTGCGCCTGTTTCATAATTACTGGACAGCTTATTCATTTCTTCTTTTAGCTTCCCCTGTTTAAGACCTGTAAAACCCTCCAAATCAACTTTGTGTGATTTGGCTTTGAAAAGCCTGGCGATTACACCCTTTCACTTTGTGATAAGAAACTTCAAGGTTATGGACTTTGTTGCCGGTTGTCCTTGTAGTACTGCAACTGCGCTACTTTCCAGTAACGACAACGCAGTGTGGGGCGGGATCAGGGATAAAACCAATGAAAACCACAATCTAACAACTAAAACCCAGTAGGTTTCTTCAAATTAAGCTGTGTATATGTAAAATAAAGGTTTGCTTTTTTTTGTATCATCTTATTTCAATCATTACATGCTCTCGAATCCAGAGCAGATAGTCCACAAACAGCAGTCAATGGCAAAGGTTCTGTTTATTTCAGGGAGACAGTCTGTTGACTCAGAAGGGCCTCTTCAGATTAAGCAACAGCCCATCAATGATTAAACTGTCCCGTTTTAGGAGGAAAATGAAGGATTTATAATCAAAAGGAAATTTCATTTGGAGTTTATTTCTTATTAACCTATACAAAAAAACAAAAAAAAAACAAAGATGGGAGGTATGCACGAGCCCTGACAAGGCCAAAATAAACAAATCTATTGACTGTCACCTTGCGTGATGAAACAGCCTGGATCAGTTCAAGGACGTATGACACACAGTCGGCTTTAGAGATTTACCATGAATGTTAGAAATAAAGGGGAAAAAAAATAACACGGAAATTTTAAAAAAAAGAGACAAATACCCCTTTTTGTTTAATTTTATTAGAAAAATGCCGGACCACACATGTGTCCAGCTCACTAACGACTATGGCAGCTGTTTGAGTCATGCTAATGATGCGTGTGTGTGTGTGTGTGTGTGTGTGTGTGTGTGTGGGGGGGGGGGGGGGATCCATGAGGCGGCCTGTTGTCGTGCTCTGATAAAAAGTACAGGGGGAGTGGGTTGACATGGACAGGAATGGACAGTTTAATTAATAACCACCGTCCATTTCTCTCCCTGACCTCAACTGGTCGCACATCCTCTCCCTGAGGTCCGGACGCGTTCGACTTGATGCTCACAGCGTGGGAATCGGAGGGTGTACAAAGACAGAGGGCACGTTGTCCACTTCAGCCGGCCAGAAGAAGGTAAGCACTGCCAGACAGGAGACGAGCAAAGAAGTTTGAGATGTACGTACTGTCATGAGGGGGGGAAAACTTTCCCAGTACGGTCAATACAGTCGTAGGAAAGACTGGCTACAGCCTATGATTTAACAGCTTTTAGAATCACCTTCATAACCTAAAAAAACTGGAGGATGTTGTTCATGACCTCATTAGTTCCTGAAATCATGGAAGAGAAATTTATTTCCTCTCCTATTTACAACCTTCATTTCTATGGGGACTCCCTTGAGGTCCTTGCACAGCATTTTAATTTGAGATCTTGGCTTTTAATAGACAAATACACCACCTTGATTGTTCTTGATCAGCACCCTTTGACCCAGTTTGGGACAATCCTAAGATGATATTAAGCTTAATGTTCATACATTTTTTTTTTACCAACAGGAGTTTCCCAGGTCCTGTGGCCGCCAAATAAACCCAAATCATTACTCCTCCGCCACCATGCTAGAGAGTAAACACAGGCTGTTTGTGCTAATGTGCTTTTTTTGTTGTTGTTTATTTGGTTTCTTTTGCAAAACGGCTGCTATTTTTGCTTTTGACTACAACAATGAAAACTGACAGGTGTGTAGAAATGGTTTTGCGTAAAGAGGTTTACTGAATATGACGAAAGATGTTCAGAATGAGGGACTGTTTGAAAGCAGATTTTTGTGATTGATCGTTGAACATAGATTTTAGTTGTAAGCCTCGCATAAACATTGTACAAATTAAAATGATTGCAATATTATATAAAACCAGTATACCGTGCATTAAAACAAATTCTATCTTAGAAACTAGGCTTTTAATGTGAAGCCATATTGTGATAATTATCAGAGTGTTCAATACAGAAAAATAACCAAGTGATTTTTTTTTTCTGTCCATATCGTCCAGCTGTCTTTTGCGGTCAGAGCAACACGCTGAGAATTTAAAGGGAAAATATATGAAAGTATAAATCAAGAAAACAATGTTATAGAGGCCAATGTGTGAAATAGATATGACAGGAAGAAACCACAAGAATTGCTGATAGTTTTATCTGACCTTTTATCTCTTTTGCTATAAATTGAAAGAAAAATATCAAACTAAGAGCCGCCATTTATTTTTCAGGATTGTAAACGACTGTCGGTGTAAAAGCTTCTGCCTGCACTTTTCAGTCCATAACTTGTGTAATCACAATGGACAATTTCTGCTTACTTGCATTTGTTGTAAAAAAAAACACAAAATAAATATTATGCATCATATCCCATGTCATTAAGGTTGAACATCTCTTCTTTCAGCTATCAAAAATATATTGTTCTGGAAGCCATTGTTGGCTCATTCAGCTACAACCATGCAAGCCCGAGTGACGCTGCAATATAGTTTTTAGACACAATGCTCTTTTTCCTGAAAAAAACAACAAAACAAGCTGATCTCGTTCAGTCATTTTCTGGTTTTACTGTCATGAAGGTTAACATTTAATCTGCTAACAGAGCCACAAATACTCTGAAAGGAGAGGAAGCTTGTGAATTTTCACAGTTTCTCTGTTCTGACATTGGAGTTTGTCTTCGATGTTTCCATTCATGAAGAGTCATTCTCACTGCTAAGTGGTTGGTAGGGAGAAGCCTTATAAAGCTTTGAAGATTGATGGGCAACAACAAGTGATTGTCTAAAATTTAGACTCTAAATCAATGCTTGTGTCTTTATATCTTGGCAGTGGGCAACAAACACCTGTTTGCTCCAGATCTGCAAAAGCAAAACTCCTGGTTTATTAGAGGTGCTCCCACTTGCTGATCATCAATTACTCTAGTATATTTTATTAACAGCACCTGGAGGAGTGCCTCAAGGCCCCATTCTTGCCCCTTTTCTTTTTTGTTGTTTGTAGTTGCTGCAAGCTAGTGCTGTTTTCCATTTTCTTATTATTTTTTATGCAGACGACTGCCGTGTTTATCTTTCATTGAAGCACATCCCTGCCTGCTCTCCTCAACTATCTATAGACCGATGACAAATAATTTCCCAAATTTTAATGAGAACAACAGTGAAGACATTCAGGTGTTCAGGTGCAACAGCCCCACCACAATCCAGTATTTGAGGTCTATCCACCAACATATAAAATCAGTGACCTCATTTTTCCCCCTTTCTTAATTGTTGTACTGTATACTGGTTTATTTTTAAGTCTTAGTACTTTTACAATATCGTGCAAAGGTGCTTGTCCTCTGACAGGTTTTCTTTGTTTTTGCTTTTTTGCCACTTAAATGCTTCTGATCATCAAATTAATTTTACCATCAGACAACAATAACCTCGGTAAACACAAAATGCATGATGATTTATTTTATCAGGGAAAATATATCTAAACCAACCAAAAATTATTTTTCCTCAAACTTAACATCTGATTATGCCACACCAAGTAGCAACACCTACCATTAATTTTTTTTGCATTGTGGTCCACACATTTAATTGTTTTACTTCAGCCAGGTAGAAGGCTGAGTTCTGGAATCTGTACACCTTTAGCTCAAAATAACATCTTTAACTCCAGTTACGTTTACTTCAGCAATTACAAACTCCATAAACACAGACGTGTGGAATCCACAGATGTCAAATCAAAAAACAATTAATATGATTATTCGAATAGTTTGTAACTGTTGAAAAGTTACGTTCCTCCCCCAGTACTGGGGGCTGAGGCTTATACAAGGTCATGTCAAAGCATCCGAATCAGATTTAAATCTATTCTACGCTGCGACTGTGCCACTTTAAAACCACTTTGGTTTCTTGGGCTTGCTGGAGTGTTTCGCATCATTGTCCAGTTGCACAACCAATGTGCGCTTGAGCTTATGAGGCCACTAATGGACGGATGGTCAGACATTCTCCTACTGGATTTTCACAAATAATTCATGGTATAGCAAGTAAACGCAGACCCTTACCCTATCGTCATATTGATAGAGTGGTGGTATCATGTTTTCTTTCTGAAATACTGTGTTATGGACCCACATCCATTGTTCACCATGTTTTCTCTATTTGTGGATAATGGCTCTCACTGATGTTTGCTGAAGTCTCAAAGTCTTAGGAATGCTTTATACCCTATAAATGTGGGTGACTTCAACTTATCATCTGTTCTTGAATTTCTTTAGACTTGGGGTTGATGTGTTGTCTTTCATATATTTTATCCAGCTTAATCCCGACAGACAAGTTCTGTTCATTGTTTCTATGGCAGGTCGGGAAATAATCAGGCTTAAACAAAACGATGTGGTTAATCACGGTTACTTCATGATTCAACAGAGGGAGGAATTATTATTCCCTATAAGGCCAATTAGGTGTAAATAGCCTTTTCCTTTAATAAATTAATTTTCACAATTTTAACCATTTGAAAATCATGCTATATATTTACTTGTTTCTTTCTTTCTTTTTTGTCTGGTAGGAAAACAAACTTGTTATGACCTGAACTGTTTAATTTTCACACAAAAAAACAAAGAAGAAGAACTGTCAAGGGGTCAAATACTTTTTTTTTCACAACCATGCATTTGCTTGTGTACCTTTTATTCTCTGGCCTGTGAGCATCTCTTTTATTCAGTGTCATTGTGCAACAGCTTGGTCAGCCTTGTGGCCCTTCTAAAGTGGCATGCTTAAATCCTACGGGTCCAATAGTGTGCTTACTTTTCCCATGCCTTTATTAACTGTCACTCGATGTGTGGCTTTTATGCGGGGCGAAGGTTAAGGAATCCATGTGGGTTGCTTTTTATCTCAAGGGAAATTACTCTGACTTAATTAAAACAATGTGGCAGTGTCGTCGATAATGTCCAGTGTGACCATTTTGTGACCCTGGGAGAAGAAAATATCAAAAGAGCTCCTTGATTTTTTTTTTTAAAACACACCTTGGTTTTACTTTTTAAATGCCACCTACCTCTGGAGGCTTGCTATGTTAAATGCATCTTTGATGAGATTAAATGGAAAGTAATATTGGAGATCTTGCACATTAGCTGAAGCTTCTGGTACATAATGAGAGAGCTAGCGTAATAACTGAAAAGACAAAAAAGGGCTGTCTCGTTTGCATTGGTTGTGCTTCCCAAGGCTTTGTAGTGACCTGACCTTCATTCTCTTTCTTCCTGCTTACAGCTACGAAACATCTCATCCGTGGGTGGGAGAGAGCAAATCTGTCAAGGTGTGCCAGTGATTAATTACACCGTTATTATTGCCCAGGATCCAAATGGTTATTTGCATTGTTTGCTTAAAAGAGCTTCGGCAAGACGGCGAAATCAAGTTTTAAATCTTTTTGCAGGAGCAGACAAAAACGTGTCACGACCCCTGGCTGTGTGGGATTTTTAAGTTGCTGACAGAAAGCGTTCCTGAATGAATGATTGGGAGGGCCCCGAGATCAATGTGGTGGGACCACTGCAAATCCCACCCAGCGATGAGTTCTCCATCCCTGAGAGCACCCACTTCTTTGGTAAGTGTGAATGGCAGGAACCACACAGACTAATAAATAAATAAATACGAGAAAAGGAAAAGAAAAGGAAAAGGCAACTCTTGAAACACAGTAAAAAAAATGTTTTTAAGTCAATCTTGATGTTAAAAAACGGGAAGCCAGAAGTGGCAGGGGAGGATGTGAGTTAAGGGTGATGCAAGAACAAAAGTAGGTGTGCTCATGCTGTCATGATCGTGATAACAGAAAATCTGCTGCAATTCAGACTGCTGTGATAAAGAGGGCCGTGATTTATAGTTGCTCTCAGAAGTGTGATTTGAAGATGAGACCGTGACAAATTATTTCTAAATTTTTTTCTTAATGAGACATCTGGACTCTGGTTAGGCAGTTCCAAAATATCAATTTGGATGTGTGTTTGGATTCATTAAGATCCTTGGCTTTCTATCAAACATCTGAAGGTTGTTCAGATGCTTGATAGAAAAAACAACAACAACAAAAACATTCTCTTTGGAAGAAAAGTAGCACCAGATCATGATGATGCCACAGTCATGTTATACTTTGAGCACGATGCTCTTTTATTGATGCCCTGTGCAGTTTCTGTGCCAAAGCTGCCTTTTAATAGTTTGCTCCAAATTAAAAAATCTGGTTCCATCGGATCATAACTTGTTCTCCTGCAAGATTTTAGAAGATTTTGGCCAACATTGGATGTTTCCTTCAGGAGAGAATTGGCTTCTGTTTTGTAAGCATACGGTAATCAGTACAGATGTATAGAAATTAAAGGACATTTCTGTCAAATTTAAAGCACAACCAGTACTTTTTGGAAATTACTGCAGCTCCTTTCATGTTACTGTTGTTCTCTTAACCAGTTTACATGTTTGTTTTTACGATAATCTTAGAGTAACGTCCAGTTTTCATAATGTCACTGTTGTTTAATATTTTCTTTAGCTATTGTCTTCAGTGTGCTATGGTATATAGATAGTGCTGTGGATTGTATTCCCTTCTCCAGACTGACACCATTGTACAGTCAGACAAACTTTGGTTTTAACTAAAGTACGCAAATTAGCAAATATCAGGAAGATTTTAATTGGATAGGCAAGTTTTATTTCTGATTAATATGATTTTGTAGGATTTATGTTAGGTTTGTAGGTGACTGAACCCTGAAATTAAATCAAAAGGTGTCCTTTGCCAAAATTTTAGCTTAAGCACATGTTAATGTGCATAATTTTTTAATTTCTTCTCCTAATTGATTTGTTTGATTTTCAGTTGAATTAAAGAGGATTTACATCATATTAATGCTTGGAAAAAATTTACATTTTTATTCATGGCTTCGTTTTTTTGACACCACAAAAACTGGATGTTTTAACAAGGGTGTGTACTTTCGAGAATCGCTGTACAACATCCAGAGCGTCCAGCGTGGATTACCCTTTTATTAAGTTTGACTTTGTTTAATTTATTTCAACATCACAACGTTTAAGGCACAAACTTCTGATAAAGAAAAAACCCCACATAAGCTGATGTAATAGTGAAAGTCAACAATAACAAGAACAGCATAAGTCCATATACAAAGTTATTTTTTTCCCTGATCTCATCCATAGTAATAACTTGAAAACTTGAAAAGGTCTAGACTTTAAAAAAAATGAAAGCTTTACCAACAACTTTTCCAGCATGGATTTCTTTAAATTGTTCAAGGCTAAGCTAACGGACACAAACAGTGCTGACAGTGACTCAGAATCCAAAGAGCTTTAGCTCAGCTCATATCCATAAAATTAAAGGAAGTTCAAAACAATCCCAGCTATAGTTCCTTTAAGACAAGTAGATGGAGCTTTTGGCGTGTCAAGTGTGAGTAAATCTAAGTATCGTCTGCATAGATGCGAAAAGAGGGTAATATTTCCTCCAGGTAAAACACGCAAATCTGTTTAGCACAACTTTTATGCAATAAATCGATGAACAACCAAAGGGCCTTTGGTTCTGTAAAACTGTAAAATGCGCCGGTACAGAAGGTCGTTCCTTCCTACACCAATAACAGTATATGACTTTCTGTGCAAGGACAGGTCACCAGTGGAAGAAAACAAAATCCACCATTCACCCATCCTCATTTGTTCTCACTCAGTATTTAAAAAAAAAAGAAAAAAAAAAGCTTTTCATACATGGTACCGTCAACCAGCCGTGTAGCTGCCGTTCTTAACCCGCCAAATTTGTAAATGAGCCTGTAGCGAAATCCAGACGTCGTACAGTAGCAGTCCGTTCGCGCACAAACTCCTGAATCAGCAAGCTACCTGTAATGATGTAAGGACGCCATAACTAGGTAGTTAATGAATAGCCTCAGCAACCTTTGCTCCCCTTTGGCATTTCTCAACCAGGGAGCAAGATGTTTTCGCATCGTTAGCAAGAGGTCAGATCAACAGGTGTGAGTGGAAGATGATTTTTCTGTTAAAACTCGAGAAAAAGACCGAACTACAAAACACAGCGGGACTGTGGAGGTCAGAGAGCGAAGACTCAGAGTAGTCTGGTGTCTCTGGCCACATGGAGACGGCCATGGTTCAGACCAAGACTTCAAGAGGTCAGTGAATCATTCTTCTCAACAAATAATCATCTGAGGGCATTTCTGTGTTTCGCTGAAGTTATTTCTGTGTGTCTGAATGGACATGAATTATGAATAATATTGCTCTAGAAGCTGGTTCACTGAATTGAACATTTTAACATCCTTATGAGTCAATAGCTTGTTTGGGGTAAGATTACTGTACGTCCCCAGTCTTAAAGACGAGGTGTACTGTGAACAAAGAGGTTGTGAATCATTTATGACTTTATGGCATTTTGTGTTTCCTAGGGTGCTGTCAGCGGGCGAGATGGGTTTTACTAGGAATAGATTCTGCAGGTTGTAGTTTTAATATTGTTAGGTACAGATTTACTACTGTGCTACATTTTGGTTTCTGATTCTAGTGGCGCTAGTTTCATCGTTCTGAGTCCATGTTTCCCTCTCAGATTCTGATGGATCATGTTTCTGCTTGTTTTATATCATTTTGTACATTAGGAAAATCCTCTTGGTTAGTTGAGTCTCGCTTCCAGCACGCCTGGTTTTGTTATCTAATTTTTTTACACCCGCATGCCCATTGTCATCATCTTCCCCAGATCACAATCTTTTCAGATCTTTGTGTTTTATTACCTTCGGGCTGAAGTAGTTTTGCTTTTCATACGTTTGGCTTTGCATTTATATTTCTGGAGTGATACAGGAGAGATATATGGTTTAAACTGACTGGTAAGTGCTCATGGTTTATGTCCTGGTATTCTACCGCCTATGACACTTAAGTTCCACCATTTAAATTCAATGAAATGGTCTCATCCATTAAAGCTGCACTTAAAATTGATCTCCATAATCAGTCCAAGGACTACAGGTGATTTAACACGACAATGACGAATGCACTGATGATTTGCCATGTTTCCTTGCAGTTCCTCTTAGCCACGAGGATCATGTTAGTGTCTGTTGGAGAGGTTGCGAGTTTGTAGTGGACTTCTCCCATATTTTTGGGGGTGGGGGGATTTTCATTCTCAATATGTTATATAGCAAAAATTAAAAAGTAGACTATACATGCTTATGGTGATAATGATATTAAGAGGTAAAATGATGTCCATAAACTGACTTAAAACTCATCCACGTAAATTAAAACAAATAGATTCAAAGATGGAAAGATGTGAATTGGAAATAAGGGATAATCACCTGTTTTCTATTTGTTTTAGTGACTGAAATGAAATCTATGTATGTATGTATGTATGTATGTATGTATGTATGTATGTATGTATGTATGTATGTATGTATGTATGTATGTATGTATGTATGTACTGTATGTATGTACTGTATGTATGTATGTATGTATGTATGTATGTATGTGCTCAAGAGAATATAGTGATATTGACCACAAGCTAGAATTTGTATATAGATGCTGATAAGTTGTGATGGACTTTAGGAAACACATTCAAATAAATGTAAAGTTTTAAAAAAAATCATTATATCAATAAGTCTGGATATGGAAGCATAAACTCTCCACTTATATTGGCATAAGTGGAGAGTCTAAAACTACCAAAAAAAAACATCCTATTATCTTCTAAAAGTAATTCCCTACCAGGCTAATTAACTAAAGTGCCAGTGAACTTGACCGACAAAAAGTACGTTTCACATTTTACTTTGTTGTTTTATGAAAAGTGCTCCTTAATACCAAGTTAGATTATTCTTCACAATGGTAAATTTATTGTTCCTACAGGTGTCACAATACTTTGGGGAAAAAAGTCACTAAAATCTTAGATTTCCTATGGTTCGCTAATCAGTGTAATAACAGAAATGGACCACACGCACAGTGAGAAAGGCCGAATGAAAATGTTGATGCGCAGCACAGGGTGGACTATGTCAACAGGTCCTTTAAATGTGTTAAATCTATGGTTATTCTAGACAACGGTAATATCAGCGTTGCATATTTTCTAAATCATTTCTTTTCTTCCTTCGTCAGACATACTGGCAGATCAAGGCAGTCCCCTTCTCCAGGACTCCGACATCTTGCCGTTCACCTCCTACCCCAGCATGCAGTACCCACCCATGGAGCCAAACATGTCCGCCACTCCATACTACTCCACTCAGAACTATTACCCTCCGTACGGCGGGGACGATTGGTACTCCCACATGGGCTTGTATGAACTGAGGAAGGGACCCCTGGAGGGCAGTTATGGGGTGGATATGGAGGAGGGGTCTTCTGTTGTGCCGGCTGTGTGCAAGAGGAACCGGCACGTGAACCAGGCTGGGAGGATCAAAGGGGAGGAACTGTGTGTGGTCTGTGGAGACAAGGCCTCTGGATACCACTACAACGCTCTCACCTGTGAAGGATGCAAAGGTGTGTGGAGTTTCCACAGGAGATACAGCACTGTGGAAAAGTCTTGCGTCATAAGACTCAAGATCACAGGATATTGCAGCATTGGTCTTTGAATTCAGTCAGACTGGATAAAGGGTGAACAACACATTTCAGGTCTTGCCACAGATTCTTCACTGGATTTAGGACTGGACTTTGACTAGGCCATTCTGATACATGAACATGCTTTGATCTAGATCAGTTGCTCTCAAACTTTTTGATTGCTTTTAGCAGTGTTGTAGTACTCGAGTCCGAGACTCGACCTCGAGTCCGAGTCATTAGCTAAATTTAGAGCCTCGTGACTTGACTTGGACTTGAGCACTGATGACTCGAACTTGGACTCGGACTCCTACATTCAGATCATTCTGACTCGGAAATTGAGAAAAAGACTCGACCTTTTTTATATCGTTAGGCTAAAATTTTAATATGTCATTAGAATATTATTTGGTGTATGATTTTAATATCTAAATTATTAGTGCAATGTGGTGGAGTGTGGATTTTTTTTTTAGTTTAAAAACATGTAGGCTATGCTTACTTTAGTGCGGAACTTGGACTCAACTTGATCAATAGGGACTCGACTCGGACTTGACTCAGACTCAACTCAGATTTTTTTTAATGACTTGGACTTGACTCGGACTTGAACACTGGAGACTCGAACCTGGACTCGGACTCGAGGCATAGTGACTTGACTACAACACTGGCTTTTAGTCAATACCAAGTTCTTCCAACCCCCACCGTTGTGACAGAGATCTTAAAATACTAAAATGTAACAGGTGAATTTTTTCTGTTTGTTGTCACGAGTCACAAAAACCCACAAACAAAACAATCTTTTTTATACATTGAACTGTTCTGGAACAAATCTATGAAGCCTTCATAGAGAAATTATTGTCGGTAAAAATATTATTTGCCGCATTTTATGGTCCATAAACTAAAATCCAAACAAAATGCTTTAAGTTTTGAGGTTGTAACGTGACCTCAAGGCACGAGTGTGGAACAACTTCCAGATGTATGAAGACTTTAGCAAGGCACTGCATTCAGCATAGCTAGCTGAATCTAGCTGATATCCGTTTAAAGTCCAGTCGCAGGCGGTCATGATATTTACATTTTTTACCTAAAAGCTCAGAGACATTTGCCCTGCATTGCAAAGAATCCGTCCTCCATATCTGTAGACCTTTAGAACCTGTTCATGACACCAGTGTTTATTTCTACAGTCCAAACATCTGGGTAAGAATCATATGTGCGCATGAGGCAACAGTGACCAGAGTTACGCAACTTTTAGAGATCTGCGTTGAAATGCATCAGTCCTGCCTGAAGAGGAGGACCTTTCCCCCCAAAATGAAATATTTTTTTATGTCCTTTTAAAGATAGTCTGCTCAAGTGAGGGCTTTTGAAGATCTTGAAAAAGCGCTCGTAAAACATGCTCTAAATGCTGAGGAGGGAATGTTTAATTACCCACCAAGGACAGGGAATAAATCCACGTAGCCTACGACATCAGGCAGGTTCAACAGTGACCGACTGATGCAGACTTTAAAGGTATATAAAAAAAAAAGCCTGAATGACTGTATAAAACAGTGGGAGGGAGCACTTTACGAGTCTTTCCCTGTTCACAAATGATTAACTTGTCTTAAAGCGCCGTTGCGACCTTCAGCAGCCCATCCCTGTGTTTTTTATTATTACATCGTGAATTCGGAGGGATTCCTGTGGCACAGCAGGCTGAAGGGATGAGTGTAATTCCACCCCGCCGCGCCGGACAATGCCAGGAGCGCGGCGGCTGACCTGTGCTGCCGTTTCACCGAGAATAGACACGGGCCTGCGTGGTGACGGCGCCCCGATTGGATTCCTTCTCACCTTTCTCCTGCACAATGCACGAGCAACCTGAGCTCGGCCCCTCGACGCTGCGTTTCATTGTGTTTAACGATGTCAGAATGGCTAACCGCTGTCCTGACGTTAATGAGTTAAAGCGCCGTTTGTTACTATATTTGATGGGTCTAACGGCGTTACGTGGACCAGCCGCCTGGTGGAGGCCAAAGGTTAGAACTGGTTCAAGGTGAGGAGCAGCTAAACAAGCAGCGCAGAGATTGTGCGTGTGTCTTTTCACCTGTTGCCGTCTAAATCAGGGACTTTTCGTGGCCAGGGACCCCTTAGCATTTTTTTCCACAGACCCCTTTAGATTCCTCATGCTGATAGTATTTTTTAAACAGCCCTTTGTACTGTTAATACTGTTACTATTTAATACTGTTAAATAGCACTGATTTGGCTTTTTCCTTACTTGATGAAGTGGATGGAGTTAAATATTTGTCCATTTTGTTACTTAGTTCAACCCCGACATTATCAGCAGTGCCTCCTCAGGCCCACAACATGTTTTTCACACACCCCCAACCCGTGGTTGGGGGACCCCCGGGGTTTCGGGGACCCCAGTTTGAGGGCTGCTGGTCTAGATTAGGCCTAAATGGATTCATCAGTATGACAGTAACACTATCAGAACACCAGTATGAAACTGCTGTTCCTCACAAATAATTAGTCCATATCACACAACTGTGACAGACTGGCGACCTGTCCAGGGTGTACCCCGCCTCTCGCTCATTGACAGCTGGAGATACCCCAATAGGGATAAGCGTGTTGGAAAATGGATGGAGGGATGGATGGATCACGCAACAGTTTAGCCTCTAAAAAGTAGGGAAAACAGGGCAGTATTCCATTGGTGCTCGTTGTTTTTGGGTTTGAGCGTATGCAAAACCAGAACTTAATCTGAAAGGAATGCAGCCCTGATTAAAACCCCCCCTGCTAAAAATAGATTGTTTGGAAAAAGCTGGAATCATAAGAAAATGATAGAACATAACTAGATTGCTAGTTAGCTCATATACTGCCTAAAATATAATATTTTAGATTTATTTTTATAATCGGATGTATTTTCTTGGGTTTATGAGTTAGATAAACAGCAACCATAGCTTCTTACATAAAGTAAAGTCTGAGCTCTGATCCTAGAAGGACATTTCTTGGCATCAATGCCCAGACTCACTAGACTTAGCGGAAGTCAAATGTATTCTCAGGATTTTGTCCTTTCAAGTTACGTCAGAAACCGATGGTGTCATGGAAAGGTGAAGAACGAAGAAGATGATGGGACAACAAGATGATGGGGTCCAAACTGTTAGCTTTTAATGATGCATCTTGTAAATTACCTTTGGGATTTTTAGTTTTTCATTGAAAAAAAAAAGTGCAAATTTTGCAGATCTAAAAAAAACAGATTTTTTAAAGCGTTAGTCCATTTTGAACACAAAACACAGAATGCAACAAACGAAGTGAAGTCACTGTCCTGCTCTGGTCTTGTTCAGGCTTCTTCAGACGCAGCATAACAAAGAACGCCGTGTACAAATGCAAGAGTGGCGGCAACTGTGAGATGGACATGTACATGCGGCGGAAATGCCAGGAGTGCAGGCTGAGAAAATGCAAGGAGATGGGCATGCTGGCAGAGTGTGAGTACCGATGCAGACGTCTTTTAAAACGCAGCTTTGCAGCCGTCGATGTGCGTACATGGTGCTGCCTGGCAGGAAGAGTCTGTCTGGGAGCGAATCCTCATTCTCCGTTCTGACGTGGTCTATTTAATTACCCTGGGATATTATATGTCGCTCATATCACACGACACGAAGGGCTCCGCTTTTGTTTCGGTTCCTGGAAGAGAAGCGGTCTGACAAAATGTTCAGACTAGAAGAAATCAACGTCGCTGACTGCTATGTGGTCAGGAAAATGGCTGTTTTAGCTCTCGCTCTGGTCAATTTTCTAGTTTCAGAAGCCAGTTGTTCTGTTAAAAAGCACAAAATCACTGAAGGACATACTGGACTCCTGTTGCTCATGAATACTTCAGGGCAGCTGTGATCAATATTGCAGCATGGAGGGCCTTCATGATACTATCCGTTCCCGCACTAACAGCTTCGCTAATTAGGCAGGGGAAAAAAAATTAAAGCATTTTCTTAATCCCCTTTCCTTCTTTGAATATGCGCTAAACTTATTTAATCAAATGGTAAAATAAAACAGATACTCAATAAAATGCAACCTACAGGGATCTTGGATGAATTCATGTATTTGATATCAGTAAGGAGTCTTTTCTTTATTGAAAGTTCAAGAGAGTTTGTTTAGTTTTGGAAAGCTTCTCTGGATTAAAAAGCCGTGAGGTGTTTGAGTCAGAAAGTGAAGCCTTCGTCGATGCCTACAGGCCTGCTGACAGAGATCCAGTGTAAATCCAAAAGGCTACGCAAGAACACCAAGACCTCCCCGGGTCGGTCGACAGGAGACGAGACAGAGGGCGCAGACAGCGCCGACAACAAGCAGGTCACCTCAACCACCAGGCTGTCAAAGGTAAACACAGCGTCCTGCAGAGTCCCTGATGAATATAGACAAAGCACATTCAGTCAATCTGCGACAAGAATTTCATGTTTTTTTTCTCTTTTCAAACGTAGGAAAAGGTGGAAATTACTAAAGAGCAAGAAACACTCATGAAGCTCATTCTAGATGCTTACAACAAACATCAAATCCCCCAGGATGTTACCAAAAAGCTGGTACTTGCTCAGCCTGATGCTGAATTATGTTCGCATAATGTGGAATAATTTAATAAAAAAATCATCTTTTTATTCTTGTTTTTCTCCCAGCTACAAGAACAATACAGTACAGAGGAAAACTTTCTCCTCTTGACTGAAATCGCAACAAGCCAAGTTCAGGTGTTGGTGGAGTTCACGAAGAATATTCCAGGTATTTTTCTCCTCTGTTCTTGAGTTTCTTTGGATCAGGGTATATTGCTTTTTTTAATATCTTTTTACCTACTTCATGTAGTCAGACAGGTCCTATTTAAGCGATTCCTTGACTCTACAGATCTGGTAGTTATTAGACCGAGGTGCACCATGTGAAATGAAACTCAGCTTTCCAAAAAAATAAAAAACAAAACTGGGAAAATCTAAGTTTATTCTTAAATTCCCAAAGAGGGTGATCACTGTTTGATTTTGTGGTTTTGTATCTAACACCAAAATGTTGTTTACTGATATAAAACATTTAATGCAATCAAAAGAAATTCAGTAAGGGGGCAAATACTTTGTTACAGGACTGTATCTAATATAGTAAGAGACAGAAAAGTCAGAGAGGTGTATTTTATTTTATTTTTTTAGGGTTTCTGACTCTGGATCATGAAGATCAGATCGCTCTGCTGAAGGGTTCGGCTGTGGAGGCCATGTTTCTGCGTTCGGCTCAAGTTTTCAGCAGGAAGATGCCGAAAGGACACACCGAGGTTTTAGAAGAGAGGATACGCAAAAGTGGTGAGTTTGCTCACTCTATAGAGTACAGGAAAGGTCCAGTTTTGACTGCAAAAATAACAAAAATCTAACAATACAGAGGTTCTCACTCAGCCTTAAAAAAGTCTTAGAAAGCGCTGAATTTAATTTTAGAAGTCTCCTGATCTTGACATGTTTGAAAAACTGAAATTTGAGTAGAGAAAAACATCAGTTTCTTCATTTAAATGTAAAAAACTTAATGACTTAAACAACAACTGCTCTTTTTCATGTAATCATACAATTCTAGGCCATATATTCCATGCACTCATTACAGTTACTAATGCCATATTTATTTATTGATCTATTTTACCTCTGAATTATTCGTTATAATTGTAAACATTTCAGTCTGGACTGAATAAATCAGTTTGTTTTAATTGATCTGGATGACAAAAGTCAGGTGCACAAGTTTGAATGCCATGTGGAAAATATATACATGCAGGCTTAAATGTGTACACACACCCTCACAATATTTGGATGGTTGTCCTTTAAAGGTACGTGCAGATAATAGCGTGTATTCAATCTAAAAAAAAAGTTAGCCTGGGTTTTAAAAAGAAAACTACGTTGGAACCACGAACGTAGCACCTTCTGCTGCATGCCATCCGCCTCTCCGTCTCTTGCTCTGTCAGGTGGAGTCTGGCCAAATCTGGTCGGATTCTTGCTAAATATTTGATCCGCGCGATGCAGCGGAGAGACGTGCGCGTCACCTCCTGATCCCGGGCCGGGTGTCGGTTACACATGCACACGTACACCCTTGGCGGGTTCAGTTTCACTCTGTTCAGGTGTGCCTGCGTTTTTCCAGGCGAAGAACACCAAACCGGACGGGCTGCAGGGCATTAAAACGCACCCGCTGCCTCTCTCCGTTTTCACAAATATCCTCCGTACTGGTGTGCTGGTTTTAAAAATCATTGTTATGCGTGTGAAGTGTCATCGTGTCAAACTGGTCGGACAGTTAGACAGCAGCGGTGACGGCAGAAGTATGTGTGTGTCACTGAGTCCCTCAACTCCTGGGTGAATGGTGGGGATAAGAGATATTCACACTAAAGGCCAGTCGGGGAGGAAAAGGCAGCAAAGCTGTCTGAAGAGACCATTGTTTCTTATCACAACATCAAAAGTGCCATTGTGCGCTTCTTTCCCTCTGAGGCCCACTGGCATTTCTGAAAGCTCCATGATGATGATGATGTGGATGACGATGATGATTATGATAATGATGTCTCCAGGCAGACAGACGCCCTCAGCTCGCTTGACGAGCCTCAACTGCCTCCAAGCATTAAACAGGAAGATGGCTGAAAACAAAAAACACTGAACACTTTTTGCTTTTTCGTCACGCCTAAATCTTCCGGCTTTTTATTTTTTTATTTTGTGGCCTTCATGAATTGGTTCACATTGGTGGGGAAGGATTTTGGTGTACTCTTCCTTGCACAGTCCAGCCTCCATGGAACATTGACTCCAAAACATTGACTAGGTCATTCCAAAACATTCATCTGTTTTTTTTGTTTTGTTTTTTTCCTTTTTCAGTGGGTTTCAGAGTCTTTCAGTGGTGGACTTGATGAGCTGCTTTGGATCATTGTACTACTGCACAACACAAGTGTGCTTGAGCTTAAAGGTTTTATATCATGCTTTTTTTAAGCTTACCAAAGTCAACTATATGCACATATATGATGAAATATTGCCTTTGGCATTACAGAGTATTCATTTGTTATGAAATAGGAGTTGTTTTCTGGTGCTTTTTTCCAATCTGGAAGAAAGACGCTTTTCTCTGCTGCAACGCCACTTCTCCCCATGTGGGGTCGCCCTAGAGCCGCTGCAGCATGGTATCAAAAAGAGGAGTTGCTATTGATGTGCAGATTAGGTGCTAAAAGAGCTACTTCATCTCAACTTTGAGCAGAAATGATGACCCTATGCCTCACATCACCGCTCATTGGTGTTGTTTGCTGGGCAGGGGCGGTGCACTCAACATAAGTACTTCCTAGACGGGTTGGGTCCTGGTCAGAGAGCAAGATTCAGGAGGATTACTCAGACAGGCATTAATCAAGCAAAATACCACTTTGGGTATGAAAGAATAGCATCATAAAATAGTTAATTGCTCATAAAAGTTGATTTTGCATGATACATGTCCTTTAAGGTCATGAACTGATAGCAAGTTTCCCTTCTTGATTTTCTGCTAGAGAGCTGAATCTGCTGCAATAGAAAACATTTCATTACTTGAGAAACTTTATGTTAACAGCACCTACAGTCACCTAAGTGGTCTGGCTGTTGACTCACTGCTTGAGCCATGGCGTCTTGTTTTGTCATAAATTCTCTTGCTTCAGTTTTATGCTGTTTCTCCCTTTAAGCTACTTTTCTAAGTTGTTTCATGATGCTGGAGAAAATTGTGTTTCCCACCCAGAGGCGGCTTTTGACCATGAAGACAGATTTCTTTGCATTTGTACTTCCATGGATCTCACCTACTTGCAGAGATGAACTTTGTAGAAAAAAGAAATTCCCTCCACCCTCTTTCTGTTACTAATCAGCTGTCAGACCTGTGTTGGAAACTTTCCTGTTAAAACTGCTTTTTTCAATCAAGAAAAAAATTCAGATATTTCCCAAACTGTTTAGTTGTTTGTGCTACATCATCATCCTGATCATCCTCAGGAAATTGCATTTCTGTTTTTTTGAGGGTGTGACTCAACAGGCTCTTTGGGTGTCAAACTAAGTTTGACACAGTTTCAATATTTGATATTGAAATCAGATTGTTTAAATTTGTTAAAGGGCCATTTCAAATTAAAGCATGATTTAATATGTTGTAAAAACAATGAAAATTAAAAATGTTAAAAAATGTAAATATATATCGCGATTATAACATTTTAATTGACCTGTATAATGTATTTATTCAACCTTTTTTTTAACCTTAAAGCAAGTTTAGAGAGCAACATAATTTTAGTTCTCCATGGTCCACCGACTAAATGCAACAAATGGTTCTTTTGATAATATTGACTCAAAGACTGCTTAAACGGTAGCTGTTACTAAAAGCTGTTGCTTCTTCCTTGCCCTCTTTGAGGCTTTAGTTGTGACTCTAAATAATCACTATTTTGACTTGCGCTCAGATATTTAGTTTTTGCATATAATATATTTATAGATTTTTTAAAACACAAATATTTTAAATCCTTCCTTTTCACATGTAAATCATACAATCGTGGTCTATATAGAGTAGAGGTGTATATACCCCTCTACTTTATTTTAGAAGACTCAAGATTGCCTGCTTGTATAAAGCCATTGTATTTGGCAAAACGGTCAAGATCAAATGGAGAAAAATAGTGGAAAAAAACCAAACAAACAGGACAGAGGAGCAGCCCCTCTGTCCTCACACCTCTGGGAGGAGAAGAGAAATTGCTCCCTGGATCACGATGCAAATACGTGGACTTTGAAGCTTATTGCCGCAGATAAATGCATATTTGTCTTGGTGCTTTTCTGTACCAGCCTGAAGAATGAGAATCGCTCCGTGCAGCAATCAAAAGTGAAGAGATGGCATCATACAAGCAAACTAGATGACCATGTAGGCTACGGAGATTATTATACAATACCAAAAATACTTTCTCCCCTCATATATATATATATATATATATATATATATATATATATATATATATATATATATATATATATATTTAATATATATATATTTTATATATATATATTTTATATATATATATATGTATAGATAGATAGATATATAGATATAGATAGATAGAGATATAGATAGATAGATAGATAGATATGCAAAGTGGTTCTTAGTCATTTAACATTTCAAAAACACTTACTTCAAACCTTGATTATTTCAAATAAGTAATTTCTTACACATGGATTAATGCTGTTTCTGCAGGTATATCGGAAGAATTCATCACGCCCTTGTTTAATTTTTACAAAAGTGTTGGTGAACTCCATATGGTGCTGGAGGAACAGGCTCTCCTCACTGCAATAACCATCCTGACACCAGGTGAGCCATCTTTTACTTCCGTCTGCTGTTCTTCCTGGTAGTTATTGCTATGCTTTTAATGTCCATACCCCTTGAAAGCTTACTGTACAAACAGTGTGCTCCGTATTCCTCCCCAGACCGGCCTTTTGTAAAGGACCAGCAGGCTGTGGAGCGACTGCAGGAGCCCATGGTGGACCTGCTGAAGAAGCTGTGCCTTCTGCAGCATCCGCAGGAGCCGCAGTACTTTGCTCGCCTCCTGGGGCGGCTGACGGAGCTGAGGACTCTCAACCACCACCACGCAGAGATGCTCACTTCCTGGAGGGTGAACGACCACAAATTCACCCCGCTGCTCTGCGAGATCTGGGACGTGCAGTGAGGCACGGCGAGCAGGGAAGAAGAGATGGACGTTCCAGCAGGGGAGCCAGTTAGTACTGCGGGATTCAGTTCCTGAACATCCCATTCGCTTTGGTTGTGCCTGACTTTATTAGCAGGTTATGGTAACATATGCGTATTATAACAGATCTTTTTTTATGTTCAAGCTTTATTACTGATATTTGGCTTTAAAGCAAACATTAGAAATACTCTTTTTTTGCCTTTTGGGGGTTATTTTATAAAACAAATTGATGAGTCAAAGAAGTACAAACACTGGAAATTATTACAAAGCCAAGAAGCAGGTTGTAAGATATTTAGATTAGTGTTTTATAATGGCTTTGTTTTTTTGTGTGACACATAAAAAGGTACATTTTATGTATCCGCCTTAATATTTGACATTTCCAGGGAAAGGTTTTACATGGCAGCCTTTGTTATACCACAGAGGATACATCACTGGAAACAAATAATATACCCTATTTCGTATAAAATGTGTGTAAATCCAATTGGATTGCCTAAAAAAAACTTTCCAAAGAATAATCAAATGCCAAAGTATTTATTTCCTTTATGAAATAAATCCTTTATTTAATCTCAGAGAACGCATTATTTTTTATTTATGACTGTAGTTGACTTTGTAAGAGCAGGAACGTCTCAATAAGAGGACTGTAACATATCAGACAATTTTATAATAGCCAATAAAAATTGTTTAATAAAGATTTGGAACAATTTTCAGCATTATATTTTTCTTTTTTATACCTTTCTTACTTACTTATACCACTATAGGCTTGTCTTCAATATGCTAGCCTGAATCTCTGCCCTCTGGAACTTAACTACCCAGAACTAAACCATCAGTCTTTGGGGTGTTTGTTGAGGGTGTTTGGTGTATTTAATTACGACTGTCGTCTCTCAGAGAGCCCCCCTAGAAATCTGCCCTCACAGAAGCAAACAGCAAAAAAAATAATAAAATACACCAAGACCTCAGCCAGGGAGCAGAACCTGACCGTTTTTGGCTTATTAATTATACATTATCATGTCCCTGTTCGGGTGCCATCTTGTTGTTGTCACAATAAGCTGACGACCAGTTGGAAATATTAAAAATAAATAAATATCTAATTCGATCAGTAAATACGACATAAAAGAACAAGTGAGGTGTTTGGAAAGGAAGTTAGACAAAGCACAGAGAGGTAAGAATCTATTCAGAGAAAATCCTGCAACTGTTTCTCTATGTTTAGCAAGTACAGAAGAGGATTAGGGCCATTCAAAAAAAAAAAAAGAAAGTCTATTCATTTCTGACTTTTTTCTCAGAATTCTGAGATTAAAGTAAAAATTCTGAATTCTGACTTTTTTTTTCATAATTCTGACTTTAATCTCAGAATTCTGAGAAAAGTCAGAATTGAATAGACTTTTATTTTATTTTTTTTTTAATGGCCCTGATCCTCTTCCGTATATTCAGGGTGCTCAGGCAACTTTTTTTGTTTAAAGATTGACTAGCAACAAATTTAGGCACTTCTACTGTTGTTTGAGATTTTGGGAGACACTGAGGTGAAAGCAACTATAGTTCTACCTCTACTCCATGAGCACCAGGTGCTGCCATGCATAAGTCCGTACAAACGGCCCAGTCTTTGCACAACCATCCCTACCAGCTGCCGTTAGGACAGAAGATACTCACTCTCCTTGCCCAGACAGCAAATGGATCAAACATGCAAGAAACTGCCAAATAATATAAATTGTCTACAAAAAAACAAACAAACATCTCAATCTTTTTCACACATGGATTTGCTTTTATGTAGAACATATCCATTGTGCCTCCTGCAGGATTTTTAGGATTGTTGTGCTGAAATGTGAAAACCTCTGGATGGTCTAAAGTGTTTACACCCTGCAACGGGTTTTTTTCCATGATTGCCCTACATTTAGCTCCATCCATCTTCCCATTCACCCCAACCAGCATCCCGGCACCTGCAGAAAAGAACAGCATCTGCACAGCATGATGCTGCCACCACCGTGTTTCACAATGTTTTCTGGGTGAAGTGAACATTCTTCCACCTGTTTGCTGTGTCTTCAACTTGACTTGCAGCAAATTGGGCTTTTGGCGGCTATATTTGATCAACAAAGGCATTTTTTCACAACTTTTTTAAAAAGGCTAGCTTTTTAGTGGATGACGTGACAAATAGATCCTCTTACCTGAGCTGGGGATCTTTACAGCTCCTCCAGAGTTACGATGGGCCTCCTGGCCGCCTCTCTGGTTACCCAGGCTGTCGGTTCTGTCTCAGCTGTGCCTCATCTATTTAGATCTTCAGATGACGGATGGAACCGTGCTCCATGAGATGTTCACACATCAGAACATTGTTTTATACGTTAATCCTACTTCTCCTTATGCAACTGGGGCCCAGTGGGTGGCGTAGTTGTTCCAGTTTCTCCCTGTCTCCCGTCAACATGCCTATAAAATGCTATATAAATTCAGTCAATTCGCCACTTCATCATCCCAGACATGCAGTCTTCCTGGGCCTCCATGATCACGAATGTTCTTCAACAAACCTCTGAGGCCTTCACAGAACAGTTGGATTTATACTGAGATTAGATTACAGGCGGACTCTGGTCACTAATGCAATGACTGCTGACAATGTAGAGGTATCAGAATAAAAGGTGAACATCATCTATCGTTTTCCTTCCTCTTCACTATTAAGCAACACTTTGTCTTGGTCAATCAAATTACATATATCTGCAGAAAATTTGAAGTAACATAAAAAACATATTTGCAAGGTAATGTATTTTAACATTACCACTTTTTATTCTAAGGAATTTATATAGTATTGATTTACACAAAACACTGAAAGAGACTGCGACATGACCATGATGTGTTTTTAAAGCAAGCTGTTTTATTAAGTAAAATATACATAATTTACATTCTTGTTCTGGCCACAGGATCACGGTGATGCGTCAGAACCTGCTGCTGGGCATTGTGCGTCATTCTGTCTCGTAGCGCCATCTGGTGGAAAACAAAAAACCCGAAGAAAATACAAAACAAAAGCAAACACTACAAACTCGCCTCATACGTCCACATTTAAATCACTTAATTTCCCCCACAGACCCAGGCATTCACCACAGACAGCATCGCAGACAGAGTTGTTTAAAGGTGGGGTCTGTCTGGGTTGTTGGGGGTCGTTTCCTCAGAGGGGTAGACCAGGAAGCCAGAGAAGGTGGTGTACCTTCCCTGGTTGCTGTAAACGGCGTAGCGTTTGTCCTGCTGGCTGTACAGCCACACCGTTTCCCCCCTGCTGAGCTGCAGCATCAGGCTCTGGCTCTGCATCTCTCTCCTCTTCGACGTGTCCTCGTCGAACACCATGGCCTGCACCTGCCCGCTCCCGGTCATCAGCTTCACGGAGACGGCCTTGCGAGGGTGTTTGCCCACCGTGAAAGCGAAGAAGTACACCCCGGGGACGCGGCACGTGAACAGGCCCGAGGTTTTGTTGAAGTGGCCCCCTATGTTGACAAATTCCACGTCGAAGGTCAGGGGAGGCTTGGCGTGGTGCCTGCCGTTCTGACCCACGAGCGTGGACGTCCGGGCCGCCGAGAAGGCCGACCGCGGCCGCTCCACAGCCTCAGGCGGGCAGTCGGGGTAAAACAGAGCGGGCGAGGAGAGGTGGTTGCTGACATGAGCGGCTGGCTGAAGCTTTGGGTACACCAGATAACCAGAGAAGGTGATGTAAGGGCCAGCGTTGCTGTACACGGCATACTGGGGACTCTGCTGCAAAAGCAGCCACACGGTGTCCATTTCCTTCAAACTTATCATCACACTCTGGCTTTGGACCTTCCGGCCAATCCTGCGGTAGTCATCATAAGCGATGGCTTGCACCTCCTCCCCGTTCTTCACCAGGATGACAGAGAGCAGCTTGCCGGGGAACTTCCCCACAGAAAAGGAGAAATAATAAGCCCCGGGGATGCGGCAGCGGAAGTGGCCGGTGTCCGGATTAAAGTCCCTTCCGGTGTTGACCAAGAGCTTGTTGAAAGTCACGGCTTTCTGCTTGCCTCCCACCACGCTGCTGGTCTGAGCGGCGGAGAAGGCGGATCCGAGGCCCGTGGCCACGGCAGGCCCGTAAAGGGACGACGCTCCTCCAGAGTACAGGGCGACAATAAAGAAACATGCCAGGTGTGAGTGGGAACTCCAGGAACCTGAAAGCAACAGAAACAGAAGATGATACAGGAAGATGACACACTGGGGCACACAAGGATGTCCAAAATGCAACATTGTTCCTGAGATATTTTGTGGAAAGGTCATTGTTCGGTCTTCTTCCAGAAAGACTGATGAAGGGGACAAGTCACCGTTAGCTTTGTCCTCAGAGCAATCCGGCAAATATTCAATATTTGCCATTTTAGTTCAGATTACTAATAGTTTACAGTGATGCCAACCATGACATAGTTTAACACTTTGGATTAGACGCAACAATAATTAAAATGCCATTAAAAATACGATTACTTAGAATAAGGGTTACCAAAGTGGGGGTGGCGGGATGATTTGATTCTGATACACTAAAAAGTTTTTTATTTTTTTATTTGTGAAACCGGTACCAACGTATAACTTTACAAGATGCTCAACACTCCTATTTTTTTGTCAGAGCTCATAAAAAAGTACTATTTTACTTTCATAATTTTACACTTTATTCTCAATTTACACTTTATTCCCATAGTTATCGAAATGGACCGTGTTTCTCCACTCAAAGCTAGAAGTAAATTGGTTGCAGCAGCACACTTCCTGCCACTTCTGGATTATGGAGATGTTTTATATATGAATGCTTCAACCAAATGTCTGAAATCTTTGAATACTGTTTATCATTGTGCTTTAAGGGTTTATAACTGGGAGTAGGACGTTGACACATCATTGTGATTTGTATGCAAAAGCTGATTGGCCTCCTTTAAGTGTTCGGAGAAACAATCATTTGATGATCCTGATCTATAAATCTCTACTTGTACTAACACCAACTTACTTAAGCTCTCTTTTGCATAGATCTAGTAGTTTCACATGCTTTACGCTCAAATGACTTTATCCTTCTACATGTTCCTCGTGTTCGAACTGATAAGGAAAGAAGCATTCAGTGTGTTGGCTCCTATAGCGGTGAATCAGCTCCAGTCTGAGCTCAAGATGTCAGAAACTATTTCATTGGACTTATTTGCGAGCGGTTCTTAAAGATAGACAAGTCCAAAGAAAGATCTCAGAAACTATGGCGACCTCTGTAAAAGATTACAAAAATCTGTCTCCTGGGACGTTAAAATGAAATAAATTCAGAGTGATTTAAAACTTTTTCACAGTACTATAGTTCATCTCATTGGATATTAGTAATAGCAAGGCTGCGGAAAACTACTCGTCAATTAGCTCATACTGTATTTTCGTCATTCTTTGTCCTCCACTTGTACATTTTCCCTCTGAGTGAAAAAGCAGTCCAAAATAAATAAATAAAATTTAATTGAATTTAAACTACTTTTAGAAACCCCAGAAAATTACTTATCAAAGAACTTTTCAAAGAGTGTAAGAAAGTCTAGCTGTTTGTAAATATCATGAAATTATAGTGATGCTTTAATGTTTTTCACGCTACATTACATTTAGTTGATTTGATCTGTACAGAAAAGAGGCATTTCTTAGAACCAGACAAGCTGCTTCCCCATCTCTGTTTGTACCGGCAGCTTTTACAGCTTCATATGTGTCCAAGTTAGATGTTGTGCCGTAGGCTGTTTTACACCAGCTGACTGTGAAACAACTGCAGATCAGAAAAGCTCTGCAAGAGAGATTTCCCCCAACACTGCTACTGTTTTCCGTTTGCTGATAAAATTCAGTTTCTCCAAACTGTATCGTTCACAATCAGCTCAGATCACCGCCTGCGTGAAAGAGTCAGACTCTGATGGGGACGAGTTTTGTCCATAACCCCCCATAGCAGTCACGCCGATCATCCCCTGTATCTGAATTAAAAGACGATAAGGATGTCTGGCCACTATGTTGACATAAAATCTGAGCGCTCAGAGTAAGCGGCAGCGCCTGTAATGCGACTGATGTTTCTGTTTTCCTTGTGCGCCGGGGGAAAAAAGAGCTGCATTAGGTGCTGGTTCATCTGTTCCTGTGTGTGCAGAACAATGGAGAATATCAAAGGCTTCGGCAAGTTGGAACAGAAAATGTAAAAAATATATATATATATTAGTTATTGCCATGATGTGTAAGTAAGAAGATGAAAAGAAATGTCACTATTTTAATTTCTGATAAATAAAACGTTTTGACATTTTGGACTCTACATTCACTTTTCTTCAGAACAGTATTTTTGTTTTCCTACATTTACTAAAAATATTAACTTAAAGCTCAGAGACGTGTTTCTGTAACTGCCTCAAAAACAATAGAAAGCGTGCAGATCTTATTACTGACCTCTCGTGTTAGTGTTTTAGTGAAGACCACCTGCCCCAGAACTGATTCACGGCCAAAACCAGATGATACCAAAAAGACTGGTCATTAAAACCAAAGCATTAGCTCATAAAAGCATCATTCTGCCTAAGATGCGTTCTAATGGCTATTAATGCCGTACCAGAAAGTCCAGGGCAAATATGCAAAAAGTCCACATTTGAACATTTTAAGGGGATCTAGAGAAACATGTTGACCTTATATTTGAAAAAAAAAAAAAACTACACGCATGAAAACAAATACAATTTGATGATAAATATGTGTTTCTAGCTTTATATCAAAACAACAATATAAAATAACATGGTGTGATAGACATTTAATTTTATTACTACTCCCCCCCCCACCACACACACACACACACACATATTTCTAATAAAAGTTATCACCATCTGCATTTTAAACCAAGACAACAAACCCACCTGCTGAGGTAAGGTGGCGCAGAAGTTGCATGCTGGACTCAGTCCCGGTCAGACCTGTTCCAGTAATTTTTGCTGCTCTGTTAATGTAACCGTCTCCCGGCGGAACAAAGATTTTGTTCAGGCAGAAATGTTGGGAGGAGGAGCTCCGGTCCTCCAGTCTGATCCATAGTTAGGATGCGGGCGGTAAAGGTAAATGCAGCTGAACTTTGCAGACTCGCTTGCCTCCAGAGTTGTTAAGTCTAACTCAGCGTTGTTTGGTCTGCCACATGCTGCAGCTGATATGAGACTCTAATTCTTGCAGGTTCAAGAAAAAAAAAGAAAAAAAGAAAACATTGCTTGGATGCTCAAATTTAAAATGAAGGAAAGTACCAATATGTCCGTGAAAGAAGGTAAAGTTCTGTCGCAGCGATGCAGAGAATGCTCTTTGGATGTGACACAGTGATGTAATCAAACAAAATGTTGTGATTACTTTAAGGTCACATACTGGACTCCAAAGACTAATGTGCTTGTGTAAAATAAAATACGTGTTAGCCAGTTAATTGCAAAGATAACAGGAGCACACAGTTACAGATTTCTTCTATTTCTGCCTTTTTGTCTCACTTTAAATGTTTCAAACAGCAAGATCATTTTAATAGATAATCTGAGTAAATACAAAATGCCTTTTAAAATGTATGATTTTCTTTTTATTAAGGAACAAATGGCTACAGAATTTAACCTCTTAAGACCTGAGAACATTGGTCCAAACATATGCTTTGAGACACATTCGAAAAGAGGCAGAAAAGATCAGTTTCTCTTTAAACATGTGTTTGAGCAGTTGTCAACCTCATTTAAAGATCTGTCAGGAGAAAGAAAAATATATGTTTGAAGAGAAAGTGATCCCTTTCAGGCATGAAAAAGCCTATGTTTAGACTTCAATTATCAGGTCTTAAGAGGTTAAACCAGTCTGGCTCTATGTTACAAAGTGGTTGCCCCTCTTAAACCTCCTCACTGGTTGTGTCAGCCCTGGTTGAGAAAAGCTCCATCAAGGATGTGAAGTAAGTGTCTTTCTCTTTACAGAATTGTTTCTAGTCAACAGCACGTGCAAGAGTTTAGAGCATGAACAACCTGTTTAATGTCACTCCACGGGATCTTGGTCAGATTAAGTCCGGACTTTGACTAGGCCACTCCAAAATGTTTTTTTTTTTTAATTTTGTTTGTTTTTACAGAGCCGATCAGAATCTGGTCTCCTTCAGATTTGCTGTCACAGGGCAAAATTCATGGTTCCATCAATGACAGAAGGGTTGTCCAGGTTCTAATGCAGAAAAGCAGCCCTAGATCACACTACCACCACCACCATGTTTGACTGAAATTTTGTTCGTTTGAAACCAGATGTGGTAGGACTTACACCAACCAAAAAGTTTTACGTTTGTTTTGTTAGCCTATAGAAAAAGTTTTCCTAAAAGTCTTTGGGACATCATGATGTTATTTTTTTAGCAAATGTGAGATGGGCCTTCGTGTTCTTTTTTGGTCAGCAGAGGTTTTGACCCGGAGCTCTCCCATAGATCCATTTGGCCCGCGTCTCTTTTTTTCTTTCTTGCTGTTGAACGGAGTCATGTGAGGCTCCAGTGTTTTAGATGCTGTTCTGGCTCTTTTGTGACCTCCTGGATGAGTTGTTGATACTCTCTTGGTATAATTTTGGTAAGTTGTTCGGCACTGTTTCATTTTTCTGCATTTCTGGATGATGGCTCTCACTGTGGATCACTGGAGTCCCAAAGCCTTTGAAAACAATTGAACCATTTCTGTCATGACACGCATTGATTTTGTTTTTTAATCTTGAA